>NC_135231.1:2830037-2860037 GCF_052324685.1 Brachyhypopomus gauderio | reverse complement strand
AAGGGATATACAGGGATATAAAGGGATATACAGGGATATAAAGGGATATACAGGCCTATACAGGGATATAAAGGGATATACAGGGATATACATGGATATACAGGCCTATACAGGGATATACAGGGATATACAGGCCTATACAGGGATATAAAGGGATATACAGGGATATAAAGGGATATACAGGGATATACAAGGATATAAAGGGATATACAGGGATATACAGGCCTATACAGGGATATAAAGGGATATACAGGGATATACAGGGATATACAGGCATATACAGGGATATAAAGGGATATACAGGGATATACAGGGATATACAGGGATATACAGGCCTATACAGGGATATACAGGGATATACAGGGATATACAGGCCCATACAGGGATATACAGGGATATAAAGGGATATACAGGCCTATACAGGGATATAAAGGGATATACAGGGATATAAAGGGATATACAGGGATATACAGGGATACAAAGGGATATACAGGGATATACAGGCCTATACAGGTATATAAAGGGATATACAGGGATATACAGGGATATACAGGCCTATACAGGGATATACAGGGATATACAGGGATATACAGGGATATAAAGGGATATACAGGGATATACAGGCCTATACAGGTATATAAAGGGATATACAGGGATATACAGGGATATAAAGGGATATACAGGGATATAAAGGGATATACAGGCCTATACAGGGATATATAGGGATATACAGGGATATAAAGGGATATACAGGGATATACAGGCCTATACAGGTATATAAAGGGATATACAAGGATATACAGGGATATAAAGGGATATACAGGGATATAAAGGGATATACAGGCCTATACAGGGATATAAAGGGATATACAGGGATATAAAGGGATATACAGGGATATACATGGATATACAGGCCTATACAGGGATATACAAGGATATACAGGCCTATACAGGGATATAAAGGGATATACAGGGATATAAAGGGATATACAGGGATATACAAGGATATAAAGGGATATACAGGGATATACAGGCCTATACAGGGATATAAAGGGATATACAGGGATATACAGGGATATAAAGGGATATACAGGCCTATACAGGGATATAAAGGGATATACAGGGATATACAGGGATATAAAGGGATATACAGGCCTATACAGGGATATAAAGGGATATACAGTGATATAAAGGGATATACAGGGATATACAGGCCTATACAGGGATATACAGGGATATAAAGGGATATACAGGGATATAAAGGGATATACAGGGATATACAAGGATATAAAGGGATATACAGGGATATACAGGCCTATACAGGGATATAAAGGGATATACAGGGATATACAGGGATATAAAGGGATATACAGGCCTATACAGGGATATAAAGGGATATACAGGGATATACAGGGATATAAAGGGATATACAGGCCTATACAGGGATATAAAGGGATATACAGTGATATAAAGGGATATACAGGGATATACAGGCCTATACAGGGATATACAGGGATATACAGGCCTATACAGGGATATACAGGGATATACAGGGATATAAAGGGATATACAGGGATATACAGGGATATAAAGGGATATACAGGGATATACAGGCCTATACAGGTATATAAAGGGATATACAGGGATATACAGGGATATACAGGCCTATACAGGGATATACAGGGATATAAAGGGATATACAGGGATATACAGGCCTATACAGGTATATAAAGGGATATACAGGGATATAAAGGGATATACAGGGATATAAAGGGATATACAGGCCTATACAGGGATATAAAGGGATATACAGGGATATAAAGGGATATACAGGGATATACATGGATATACAGGCCTATACAGGGATATACAGGGATATACAGGCCTATACAGGGATATAAAGGGATATACAGGGATATAAAGGGATATACAGGGATATACAAGGATATAAAGGGATATACAGGGATATACAGGCCTATACAGGGATATAAAGGGATATACAGGGATATACAGGGATATACAGGCATATACAGGGATATAAAGGGATATACAGGGATATACAGGGATATACAGGGATATACAGGGATATACAGGGATATACAGGGATATACAGGCCCATACAGGGATATACAGGGATATAAAGGGATATACAGGCCTATACAGGGATATAAAGGGATATACAGGGATATAAAGGGATATACAGGGATATACAGGGATACAAAGGGATATACAGGGATATACAGGCCTATACAGGTATATAAAGGGATATACAGGGATATACAGGGATATACAGGCCTATACAGGGATATACAGGGATATACAGGGATATACAGGGATATAAAGGGATATACAGGGATATACAGGCCTATACAGGTATATAAAGGGATATACAGGGATATACAGGGATATAAAGGGATATACAGGGATATAAAGGGATATACAGGCCTATACAGGGATATAAAGGGATATACAGGGATATAAAGGGATATACAGGGATATACATGGATATACAGGCCTATACAGGGATATACAGGGATATACAGGCCTATACAGGGATATAAAGGGATATACAGGGATATAAAGGGATATACAGGGATATACAAGGATATAAAGGGATATACAGGCCTATACAGGGATATACAGGGATATACAGGCCTATACAGGGATATACAGGCCTATACAGGGATATAAAGGGATATACAGGGATATACAGGGATATAAAGGGATATACAGGCCTATACAGGGATATACAGGGATATACAGGCCTATACAGGGATATACAGGGATATACAGGGATATAAAGGGATATACAGGGATATACAGGGATATAAAGGGATATACAGGGATATACAGGCCTATACAGGGATATACAGGGATATACAGGCCTATACAGGGATATAAAGGGATATACAGGGATATAAAGGGATATACAGGGATATACAAGGATATAAAGGGATATACAGGCCTATACAGGGATATACAGGGATATACAGGCCTATACAGGGATATACAGGCCTATACAGGGATATAAAGGGATATACAGGGATATACAGGGATATAAAGGGATATACAGGCCTATACAGGGATATACAGGGATATACAGGCCTATACAGGGATATACAGGGATATACAGGGATATAAAGGGATATACAGGCCTATACAGGGATATAAAGGGATATACAGGGATATACAGGGATATAAAGGGATATACAGGCCTATACAGGGATATACAGGGATATACAGGCCTATACAGGGATATACAGGGATATACAGGGATATAAAGGGATATACAGGGATATACAGGGATATAAAGGGATATACAGGGATATACAGGCCTATACAGGTATATAAAGGGATATACAGGGATATACAGGGATATACAGGCCTATACAGGGATATACAGGGATATACAGGGATATAAAGGGATATACAGGGATATACAGGCCTATACAGGTATATAAAGGGATATACAGGGATATAAAGGGATATACAGGCCTATACAGGGATATAAAGGGATATACAGGGATATACATGGATATACAGGCCTATACAGGGATATACAGGGATATACAGGCCTATACAGGGATATAAAGGGATATACAGGGATATAAAGGGATATACAGGGATATACAAGGATATAAAGGGATATACAGGGATATACAGGGATATACAGGCCTATACAGGGATATAAAGGGATATACAGGGATATACAGGGATATAAAGGGATATACAGGCCTATACAGGGATATAAAGGGATATACAGGGATATACAGGGATATAAAGGGATATACAGGCCTATACAGGGATATAAAGGGATATACAGGGATATACAGGGATATACAGGGATATAAAGGGATATACAGGCCTATACAGGGATATAAAGGGATATACAGTGATATAAAGGGATATACAGGGATATACAGGGATATACAGGCCTATACAGGGATATACAGGGATATACAGGCCTATACAGGGATATATAGGGATATAAAGGGATATACAGGGATATACAGGGATATAAAGGGATATACAGGCCTATACAGGGATATACAGGGATATAAAGGGATATACAGGGATATACAGGCCTATACAGGGATAGAAAGGGATATACAGGGATATACAGGCCTATACAGGGATATACAGGGATATACAGGCCTATACAGGGATATATGTCCTTGGTGTAATGACAGTAACACTAGGGGACGTGGCGGGTCTGTCTTGGCGCTCACCTCTCAGGCATTTGGTCCTCGGGGACACCACCCAGAAAGTAGTTGCCTGTGAAACAGGGAATTGTGGGGGGAAAGACCTGGTACAGCACCATCCGCTCCCTCCGCAACAGCATTCGCCCCCGCAGGGAAAGAATAATGAGCTCCACCTTCACAGAGACGACACAAACGCTCATCAACTACAGCACGTCACAGTGAGCAGGACATTAGCAGTCAGGCTGAGAGAAATGCTATAATAGGGCAGTCATGGCCTGGTGGTAGGGAACTGGTTGTGGGTTCGATTCCCAGACCTGAGGCCATGACTGAGGTGCCCTTAACCCTCAATTGCTCACTTGTATAAAAAATGAGATAAAAAAATGTAAGTCACTCTGGATAAGTGCATCTGCCAAATGCCATAAATGTAAATGTAAATAATATGATTTATGCATTATAGACAGGAGAGGCCTGTCTATAACCACCTTATAGCCTCCCAGTGTTACTAAGAATCTGCTTTTGGTCCTGTAACTGAAGCTGAAGGCCAATTTCAGACACCCAACAGTTTAAAGAGAAGTTTTTGTTTTCGTAGTCTTTTATTTGGTATGTGTGGGTTTTTTTCCCCCCTGTAAAAAAGCCCAAAGTCTATGAATCTCCAGACTAGAGAGTTCTTCACCATGCAATCAGCATCTGTAATGCACAAAGCACAGCAGAGTAAAGGTGGCACTGCTCTCTCCACTGAGTGAGTAGCGCTTGTCTTCATAAAGGACTGCTAAGGAGAACGAAGGGCCTTGGCATTGGCTGACGCTTCAGCAAAGGACACATAGTATGTGTCCGGCTGTCAGGAATGGATATTTTGATTAATGTGGAATTTAAGCAAAAACAAAGAAAAAAGGTTTGTTGAAATGTTTCTATCTTGACAAAAATGTTTTCTTGTCACACTTTCTTCAGACGTTTGACCTGAAGGGCACTTGAAACTCAACCCCAAGAGAAGGAGTGGTCCACTGCTCTTTAAAGACCATGTCATGGTTAAGTGGTTATGGTTATGACATACGGACGCTGTGACACGTAGACGATGTGACGTATAGATGCTGACATGTGGACACTGACATGTGTACACTGACATGTGGACACTGACATGTGGACACTGACATGTTCAATCAATCAATCAATCAAAGTTTATTTGTATAGCGCTTTTCACAACACATGTTGTCACAAAGCGCTTGTGTTGTGCACGTGTTGACACCATGACGTGTGGACACCGTGATGTGAACACAGGACTCACGTCTTTGGAGGTGCCGTCGCTGACGAACAGCTTGTCTTTTTGGGGGGTCTCCTTCCCCTCAACCAACGTTCCATTGAAGTCATAGAAGAGCCGGAGGCGGCCTTTGAGCACGGCCACACACACAAACTTGGTCTGTGGGAGGAGATGGGTCATGTGACCTTGCTGTGACCCTGCAGTGGGCACGCCTTTTTCACACGTATCACATGTGAGATCAATTTTGCAAGCTTCTTTTGTCTCATGCCCGATAAATTAGGGCTGATCGTTAAGTGTTGCTGTTCGTTTCATACGGGGAGCTGTTCTCTGACCTCGTTGCGGAGCAGGAGCAATATTCCGTCCTGGGAGATGAGCTTGACATCCTGCTCAAAGCGTGTCGTCCCACACATCTCGTTAGGGGTGATTTCAGCATAGCCCGTCCCATCGAAATATGCTGCATCATCGACCCACTGCTGACTCAGCTCTGGCTTAGATCTAGTTCACACACACACATTTTTGTTACCCAGAAGTCACTTTGACTACATGAAACACCAGCTTTCTGATATTTAAAATGTTAACACCTATTACAGCCCAAATAGAGAAAATGAAGTTATTTTCTAACTACTTAGCACTTATTTCTTTACTAGTACTCAGGCAAGTAAAGAAAGGATCTATAACTACTCATGTGTATAAGTGCTCTCACCGAGGACACGGCACATCTGCTGTGGTGTTTAGGTTTATGGACACCTCAAAGTTATAGAGGCTGATCACCTCCTCATTCAAACTCTCGAGTTCAATGCAGCCCTGGAAGTTGGGCAGCTGCATCTCAGGAGGAGGCTGGGAAAGAGTGACGAGATAGTGAGCACACAGAACAGCAGAGAGAGCACATCACAGAGCTACAACCACAGTCAGCACACAGAACAACAGAGAGAGCACATCACAGAGCTACAACCACAGTCAGCACACAGAACAGCAGAGAGAGCACATCACAGAGCTACAACCACAGTGAGCACACAGAACAACAGAGAGAGCACATCACAGAGCTACAACCACAGTCAACACACAGAACAACAGAGAGAGCACATCACAGAGCTACAACCACAGTCAGCACACAGAACAACAGAGAGAGCACATCACAGAGCTACAACCACAGTCAGCACACAGAACAGCAGAGAGAGCACATCACAGAGCTACAACCACAGTGAGCACACAGAACAACAGAGAGAGCACATCACAGAGCTACAACCACAGTCAGCACACAGAACAACAGAGAGAGCACATCACAGAGCTACAACCACAGTCAGCACACAGAACAACAGAGAGAACACATCACAGAGCTACAACCACAGTCAGCACACAGAACAACAGAGAGAGCACATCACAGAGCTACAACCACAGTCAGCACACAGAACAACAGAGAGAACACATCACAGAGCTACAACCACAGTCAGCACACAGAACAACAGAGAGAGCACATCACAGAGCTACAACCACAGTCAGCACACAGAACAACAGAGAGAACACATCACAGAGCTACAACCACAGTCAGCACACAGAACAACAGAGAGAGCACATCACAGAGCTACAACCACAGTCAGCACACAGAACAGCAGAGAGAGCACATCACAGAGCTACAACCACAGTGAGCACACAGAACAACAGAGAGCACATCACAGAGCTACAACCACAGTCAACACACAGAACAACAGAGAGAGCACATCACAGAGCTACAACCAGTCAGCACACAGAACAACAGAGAGCACATCACAGAGCTACAACCACAGTCAGCACACAGAACAACAGAGAGAACACATCACAGAGCTACAACCACAGTCAGCACACAGAACAACAGAGAGAGCACATCACAGAGCTACAACCACAGCACACAGAACAACAGAGAGAGCACATCACAGAGCTACAACCACAGTCAGCACACAGAACAACAGAGAGAACACATCACAGAGCTACAACCACAGTCAGCACACAGAACAACAGAGAGAGCACATCACAGAGCTACAACCACAGTCAGCACACAGAACAACAGAGAGAACACATCACAGAGCTACAACCACAGCACACAGAACAACAGAGAGAGCACATCACAGAGCTACAACCACAGTCAGCACACAGAACAACAGAGAGAGCACATCACAGAGCTACAACCACAGCACACAGAACAACAGAGAGAGCACATCACAGAGCTACAACCACAGCACATAGAACAGCAGAGAGAGCACATCACAGAGCTACAACCACAGTCAGCACACAGAACAGCAGAGAGAACACATCACAGAACTACAACCACAGACAGCACACAGAACAACAGAGAGAACACATCACAGAGCTACAACCACAGTCAGCACACAGAACAGCAGAGAGAGCACATCACAGAGCTACAACCACAGTCAGCACACAGAACAACAGAGAGAGCACATCACAGAGCTACAGAGTTCTACATTGTAATTATACATAAACTCTCAGACACACACACACACTCACATATATACACACATACACACACACACACACACACACACACACACACACACACACACACACACACATACACACACACACACACACACACACACACACACACACACACACATACCATGAAGTTGCTGGGATAGCCCCCAACATAGAAGACCGTCTCCTCAGTGGGGAGGTTTAGCAGGCCGTGGTCTCCCCCTGCTGTTACATTCTGCTTAACAGTTTTCTCATTTACCGTAATTGATATCTGCCCATACTGCAGTATCCTACACACACACACACACACACACACACACACGGATGTTATTGCTGCTGCTGTTGACGATGGTGGTGATGGTGTGTGGGGAGATACCTCACCTCTCCAGGAAGAGGCTGTGTAAGATGGTGGTGATGGTGTGTGGGGAGATACCTCACCTCTCCAGGAAGAGGCTGTGTAAGATGGTGGTGATGGTGTGTGGGGAGATACCTCACCTCTCCAGGAAGAGGCTGTGTAAGATGGTGGTGATGGTGTGTGGGGAGATACCTCACCTCTCCAGGAAGAGGCTGTGTAAGATGGTGGTGGTGGTGTGTGGGGAGATACCTCACCTCTCCAGGAAGAGGCTGTGTAAGATGGTGGTGATGGTGTGTGGGGGGATACCTCACCTCTCCAGGAAGAGGCTGTGTAAGATGGTGGTGATGGTGTGTGGGGGGGATACCTCACCTCTCCAGGAAGAGGCTGTGGAAGATGTCTGCACGCAAGTCCTCCTTCATCACGTCCTGGGCGGTCTGATCTCCGATATTAAAGAGCCAGCGAAGACGAGCTCCCTCCAACACCATCCCCATGAACTCCTTACTGGACTACAGCACACACACACACACGCATGCACACACACATACACTCACGTTTGCTTATTTCACATATGCGCAGATGCATATTGGTTTCATGCAGGGCAGTAAAGGAAGTGGTACTGGATAAACGTCAGTGAGGTTAGGGCTTCTTGCCCACACCATCACACCGGCCTGGAGCTGGAGCTGAGTACGGAGGAGACCTACGTTCTTGTTGCCCAGGTAGAAGACGAACTGGGTGGTGGCGGGGTCCGTCTGCCGTCGTCTGCGCGTGGTGGTCCCGGAGGGCAGCAGGATGTGGAACTTGAAGGACGTGTAGCTGGCCAGGTCGTTCAGGTTGCTGGGAGTCCGCACCTTCACCGCCGAGTTGCCGTTGAACTTCATCGGCACGTTCACCTGGCAGAGAAAGAGAATGAGAGAGAGGGTGATAAGGAGATAGATAGATAGGGAGCGAGAGAGAGAAAGAGAGAGAGGGAGAGAATAGTGGGAGAGAGAAAGGGAGAAGAAGTATTGGGAAAGAATCATGAGTTAGTGATTCTTGATATATTTTTCTCACGTCAGCATCCTCAGGTTCAAAACACGTGGGACGGCAGAGGCCTGGTTAAGATTGTTAAGAGGTTAAACTTGTTAAGCTTAAGGTAGTTAAGTTGGTTAAGCTGATTAAAGTGGTTAAGTTGGTTAAACTGGTTATGCAGATTACATTGGTTAACCTGATTAAACAGGTTAAAGGTCAGATCAGTACCTTGCTGGCTGTCTTGCGGGCCTCTGCGATGAGCTCGCGGATTCGCAGGATACTCTCCGAGATGTTGGGCATGGAGATGGAGTGGTTCTGCAAGCTGTCCAGACTCCTCATCAGCATAGGAATGGTCTCACTGAGAGCCCCCACTGCATTTAGCACACACACACACACACAATGAGAAGATTTCCAAATCATAGGGGTCATATTTAATTGTGTATAACTACACTTATATAAAACATGAATGCACACACACACACACACACACACACACACACACACACACACACACACACACACACACCTGACTTGTTGGCCTGCCTGAGCGCATCACTCAGCTCCTTGTTGGTGGTGTTGGAGGAGCCGTAGAGTTTCTTCCACTCCTCCAGCTGCTCCTTCATAGGGGTCAGTGTCTCCAGCACGTTGGCTGCTGTGCTGTTGGCCTCCTCCACCGCACTCTTAGCTGCCTCCAGCACCTTTGATGTGTTCCCTACACACACACACACACACACACACACGTGAGCACACACTACCACTGCTCCGAGCATTACGCTGCAGTACTGGCGGGGTAGGCCTGACCTTGGCTGAAGTTCAGGTAGTTCTGTGCAGCAGCCAGGTCCTTCAGGAGCTCGTCATTCTTGGCCGTGGCGTTACGCAGCCGTCTCTCCACGTCCTGAAGCTGCTGCTTCAGTCCTGCGCCCATCCAAGCACGCGTGAGGGGGGTCAAAGCACAACTGTTTAGGACTCATGAAAGCACAGTAAAGGTCAAAAATAGAGCCTTCATCCTCATCACCTCTAAGATCACATCCCTGGAAGTAAGTAAGAAAAACTATCCTTGCTCAAACCCCACCTTTGAGGACTGTTCCTATCCCCCCGACAACTTATCCCAGGATAATGATCTGTAAGATCGGCCCGAGCATGTTCTTGTGATGGTACCTTCATCCAGGTCCTGCTGCAAACCCTCTGCCTTGTCCTTCAGCGCTGCGCTCTCGTTCTTCAGAGCTTGGGCCTGCCGTGAAAGGTTCTGACCCTGGATGGCCTGTCCCAAAACACGACACGTGAAGAACACAAGACGACGAGGCTAAAGAACGGCACGGTGATGCCGCATGACCTGGCAGAAGCAGGAAGGCCCGGCGCCGACCCAAATGAGTACGCGGGCTCTTCCTCTGAATCTCTTACCGGGGTGATGCGCGTACAGAGGCTGTGTGTTGGGGTCTCTGGGGTTTACCTGCAGGGCTTCCAAAGCCGTGGCGTTTGCCTCCCGGGCCGCAGTGTCGGCCTCCTGCATGCTGTCGACGATGTTGGTGTACGCACGTGACGCGTTCAGCGCCCTCTGGATGAAGCCGTCCTGGTTGGTGTCGCCAATGAGGCTGTTAAACACAGGGGAGCAACGTTACGGTGATGGCGCTGGTCACAGTGCAGCGTGGGAAACGTGAGGGTCAGGGTCACACGGGCACCTGGAGAGGTTCTTAGCCAGCTGGTCGAGGAGCTCAGCGTGCTTCTCAGCCGCCTCCACCAGAGGACTCTTGGAACCTGAGGAAGCAAACTTGTGGACCTTCTCAACCAGAGGCTGCCGCGCACCGTCCAGCTGGGCGGCCAGACGCTCGTAGTCCTAGAGAGAGAGAGACAACAGACAGGACCACATCAGTCTTATTATCAGGTGTCCAAACGTTTGCACACACTAGGAGTGTTCTGTGGGAATGCTGATGTGTGGTGTGTGGGTAGTAGTATGTGTGTACTGGTGGTATGTGTGTGGAGTCAGTGTGTGTGAGTGTGTGGCTAGTTCTTGGGTTGTTCTAAAAACATTGACATAATTGATTCATTTATGTGTTTCTATTTACATAATATTGCTAAACAGAGACATATATTTTCCTTATCAGATACAGGGAAACTGGTCTATATGTGTATTTAATCAAAATTTGATTAATTGTCGTCTAATTGAATGTTCTATAAAGTTAATAAACATGTATAGAATGCAGCAGGCCCAGTATAGAAGGTCCGATCACATTAGTCCTCTCTCATCTCTGTACTGGGTCCCAGTTGAATTTCAAGATGACTTTAAAATCCTCTTGTTGCCGAATAAATGACCCCATGTGAGTGACCTCATACTGTAACCCTCATCTTCTACCACATTCTCAAAATGCGGTTCCTTTTAGTTTGTAGAGTTTCTAAGATTACAGCTGGGGGAAGAGCCTTCGGTGGGGCTGATACTGATGCGATGGCTGGAATGTCTGAGGGGGGTGAGCTTGGCGGTTGAGGTGGCTTGGAGCTTGTGTTGAGGTGGTGGTGTGTGTGACGTTGTGATGTTGTGTGCGTGGTGTTGTGGTGGTGTGTAAAAAGTCATGGTGATGTGGAGTCGTGGTGTGTGTGTGTGTGTGTGTGGGGGGGAGGATGTGCTTGTGTGTGTGGAATTGAATTGTGTTTGTGAAGTCATGCTGGTGTGTGTGGAGTCATGGTGTGTGTGTGTGTGTGTGTGTGTGTGTGTGTGTGTGTGTGTAGGGAGTTGTGCAGAAGACCTCTATGGAGTCCTGTAGCATGGCCTGCATGTCGTTGACCTGCGTGATGTCATCTTCAGCCATCTGCACCATGTCTTCCACGTCCTTCTGCTTTGATCTCAGGTCTTTCACTTTTTGCTAAAGAGGGAGTGAAAACAGTGAGTCCTCTCAAAGAGAGACCCATTATGTGGATGTGTGTGTGGGTTGATATACTGCCGTGTGTGTGTGTGTGTGTGTGTGTGTACCTGGTTCTGCTCCAGGAGCTCCTGGTTCATGTTGTTCTTCTCTGTGGCGAGGGCTACCTTGCTCACGGCCTCGTTCAGGGCGTCCCTCAGGTCCATCAGCTGCTGCTGCATCTTACGCAGTTTGTCCCGGATGGACTGCACCTTAGCCTTGTTATCAGATGTCCGGTTAGTCATCTCTGCCTCCACCCGCTCCACCACTACAGAGAGGCAGAGAGAGAGAGAGATAGAGATGGAGAGAGAGAGACAGAGATGGAGAGAGAGACAGAGAGACAGAGAGAGAAACAGCAAAAGAAACAGTGGTTAAAGTCTTATTCATGTACATTCCCTGTCCCAATAAAATGCTAAAAATGACCCAGAATGGCGCAGCACGGTGAAGGTCTTCAGGGCCCCTCGACCCCGGCAGGGCCCCCACTCACGCTGGTTGGCCAGGTCCAGCTCGTTCTGGGCCCGCCCCCTCTGGGGCGTGGTGGTCCTGAGACGCATGTCCCTCAGCATGGCCGCCGCCTCTGACATCGCGTCTGCAAAAACCTCCTCGTCTACCTCCTGTGAGCTGTTCTGGGCCGCCCTCTTCACCTGCTCTAGCAGCTCTACACACACACACACACACATACACACACTCAGACAGGGCTTACAGAGCGCCATGGCCCCTGAAGGGCTGACTCAGGGTGATTCAGGGTGGATGTGACTCCAATCCTCCAACCTTCTATATCTCTCATGCTGGTGTTGACAAACTGCAGCAGGTCCTGCGCCCTCTGCCGTGTGGAGATGGTGCTGTTCATCAGCTGGTCTCCCTTCGTCATCGTCACCGAGGCCTGTATGACACACACACACACACACACACACACACACACACACACACACGCACACACGCACACACACACACACACACACACACACACACACACACTTTGCTCAGGGCCGTTTCTTTCATGAAGCGCAAGTCGGTGCATGGATGGCGGTCAGTCTTTAGATGTGCTTCGTGTCTGGGGTGTGTGAGGGCCCACTGCATGCTGGGTAAGGGCGAAGCTCTCAGCTCCTGCTCCTCACCTTCTCCTCCAGTTCAGAGACGTCTGACGTGATGGTCTCCAGCTCTCTCTCCAGCACGTCCACATGGTGCCAGCTCCCATCCAGAGTGCTGTTGTAGTTCAATATGGAATTCTGGGAAAAAGAGTTCAGCCAGGATGGATTCTGTTCGGGCGGTCCCTTGTATATAACTGTGCACACGTGCGTGTGTATGATGTGTGTGTGGGTATGTCTAAGCTTTATTTGTTACATAAACTTCATATGGAGTACAGTGTGCAAATAAATGTGAGAGAGAGACTCACAGTCACATTGGCTATAGAAGCATTAAGGTTGTTCAGCTGTGACCACACGAGGGCGCTAGCGCTGACATTCCCAAGTTGCACGTCCACAGACTGGATGTCTTGGTCCAGTGTGTCCAGGTCATTCAGCAGCACAGTCACACATCCGTCACACCCTACACACACACACACATGAAGCACTGAGACGTTTCACAGCACCTATTGTGTGCAGCTTAAATATACGGTTAAAAAATGGAGATGATGAAAGTGAAATATGTGATGCTACATACATGTGATGCGCGTGTGTGTGTATGTCTGCGCACGCATGTGTGTGTACACGTATGTATACGTGCGCATGTGTGTGTGTGTGTGTACTGACGTTCACAGTGGATGTCTGCTCCTTTAGTGACAGGGACACTGTACTCATCAGCACAGCGATCACACTGCCTGCCCGTCAGACCCTCTGGACAGTGACATTCACCAGTGCGTGGGTCACAACGTCCTCCCTTACAGTCACATCCTGGACACACACACCATAAACATGAATAAGAATCCACAATTGTTAAATGGGGTGTGTGTATGTGCATACGTATACTCTAGTGTGTGTGTTATGTGTATGTGTGTGTGTCTGGGTGTGTTATGTGTGTATGTGTTTGTGTGCTAAGTGTTTTTGTGTGTCTGTTATGTGTGTGTGTGCGTGCTGGTGTGTGTTATGTGTGTTTGTGTGTGCTATGCATGCGTGTGTGTGTGTGTGTGTGTGTGTGTGTGTGTGTGTGTGTGTGTGTGTGTGTGTGTGTGTGTTATGTATATGTGTGGGTGTGTGTGTGTGTGTGTGTGTGTGTGTGTGTGTGTGTGTGTTATGGTTTGGTGAGAGAGGGCTTTACTCTTGCAGCCGTTAGCACCATAGTCCCAGAACCCCGGAGCGCAGTGTCTGCAGTTGGGTCTGTTCACGCCGTGCTGACAGCTACAGGAGCCCGTGATCGGGTCGCACGGCTGGACCAGCGCCGCTGCCGCGTCACACTCACACGTACGACAGCCGTCGCACGACTCGAACCCAAACGTGCCGTGCTGAGCAAGAAACAAGGGAGTCTTAATGAAAGGCCAATCAGACGTCAGCAGCGTAACAGTCCTACACAGACAAGTGCAAAAGCCCCAAACCACAAAAGGAAGTAGAGTGTGATACCTCACAGTGGTCACAGTGGGCACCAGTCACTCCAGGTTTACAGTGACACCGACCCGTGTGAGGGTCACACGAGGCTGTGCCACACGGGGAACAGTTGCACCCTGGGTAATGAAGTTTCCCCCAAAAAAACAGAGACAAGAATTGGCACAAACATAAGTCAGGATGCTCTCCGTTATCTCTGGATCATCTCTTGATAATCTCTCCGTTATCTCTGGATTATGGGATGCGTGTCAGTGGCTCTTACTGGTGCAGTTCTTGGTGACGAGGGCATCGCCGTAGAAACCAGGGGCGCAGGACTCGCAGTGCGGCCCCGCCGTGCCCGGCATGCAGCCCTGGCACTGGCCCGTCACCGGGTGGCACTCGCTGAACAGCAGGTTGGGGTCCGAGTTGCCACTGCAGTCGCAAGGTTGACACGTGCTGCCAATCACCATGGGGTTGCCGTAGTAGCCCGGGGCGCACCTGCAGAGGGGGGCGGGGTTAGGAGCGGCCGTGGCGGGCTGTGGAGGCGTGACAGAACGGGCTGACCTCTCACCTCTCACACTTGGGGCCGGCATAGCCGGGCATGCACAGACACTGCATGTGTTGGGGTTTCTCCACACAGCCAACCGCGAAGCTGAGGAGAGTAGGAGAAAGGGGAAGGGGAGGAGTAAGGAGGGGGGGGGGGGGGGAGTTAAAGGATGGGGAGGGGTAAGGAGGGGGGGGGGAGGAGTTAAAGGATGGGGAGGGGTAAGGAGGGGGGAGGAGTAAAGGGAGGGGGAGGGGTAAGGAAGGGGGAGGAGTAAAGGGAGGGGGAGGGGTAAGGAAGGGGGAGAAGTAAAGGGAGGGGGAGGGGTAAGGAGGGGGGAGGAGTAAAGGGAGGGGGAGGGGTAAGGAAGGGGGAGGGGTAAGGAAGGGGGAGGAGTAAAGGGAGGGGGAGGGGTAAGGAAGGGGGAGGAGTAAAGGGAGGGGGAGGGGTAAGGAAGGGGGAGGAGTAAAGGGAGGGGGAGGGGTACGGAGGAGGAGGTGATGAGTCTGGCAGCTACAGACAAGTCAAAACTTTGAACAAGGCTCTCTGGGTGAAGAAGAATGGTAGATAGTGTGTGTGTGTGTGTGTGTGTGTGTGTGTGTGTGTGTGTGTGTGTGTGTGTGTGTGTGTGTGTGTGAGGGCACTGACTTGTTGGACGCCACCTGCAGTGGGCAAGGGCAGCTGGTGCAGGACACGGCATGGCCGGCCACCACGCTGTTTCCATGGTAACCTCCCAGGCACTTCTCACAGTGGTCTCCAGCCGTGTTGTGGTGACAGTTCTGCGGAGGTGAAAACATGGCCACCCCAGTCAGAGGGTCCGTGATGACATCTGTGTTGTCCATTATGCGTTAGGACACCCAACTCACCACACATATGCCAGATCCGTCCAGGCACTGATCCGAGTGGCCGTTGCAGTTACATGGCACACACTTGCCCAGGAAGAGCCCCTTAGTGTCTCTGTAGTAGCCTGGAGCACATTGCTGGAGAGAGAGTGAGAGAGAGAGAGAGAGAGAGAGAGAGAAAGAGAAAGAGAGAGGTGCATGATACACTCCTGCAGCAGAGCTGCTGTGTAGAAGTGAGTGCTGTGTATGCGTTTACGACAGCGTGTGTGTAGAGGCTGCACTCTGGTGCGGGAGCAGGACGTGGCTTTAACACGGAGGAATAACGAAGGACTGAAGCTGACAGGTACCAGAGTGAATGAGGTTAGCAGGTGCATCCTTGTGTTATGAATAATCTATTAAATAAGCTCCTCCCAAACACTCTTCATTTCTGTCTTCTGTTGTAATTGTTCTACTGAGATCGTTCCACTGTCCTGCTCAGAGACTGTCCTGCACCGAATGTCCTGTTCACAGACTGTCCTGCTTAGAGAGTGACCCGCTACGGAAGGCGCTGTGTAGGGGGGTGGGGCCTACCTGGCAGGAGTCGCCCTGGTAGCTGGCCGGGCACATGCAGATCTCCACGCTGCTGGCGTGGCGTCCGGTGGGCGGGTGCCCGGCGTACTCCAGCACGGCAGAGTGCAGCTCCACGGACTGGGCAGACAGAGAGTGCAGGGCCCGCACCTGCAGAGACTCCAGCGCCACCAGAACCATCATCAGCTCCTCCCGAGACACAGCGTTCCCGGTCTGAGCGTGGCGGAAGCTCCCCTACGATAGGGCGGAGAGACGGACGAGGAGAAAGAGACAGAGTGACAAATTAGTACAGGTGGTCTTCGTTTAGTCGCTTGTGGTTTCACTTCAGGTGTAGTTAAGCTACACGGCGCTGTTCCTCTTACCTCCACTAGATGGAGTGCTCCCTCATGAGGGTCCTCGGGAATGGAGTACTCTCTCTCCATGTACACGAGTGTCATCTGGTTTCCCTGCAGACCCAAAGCAATGAGAAAAGTCAGTGTTGTGGCACTGGGTTTACGCTGGCGTGAACCATCGGGCTGTGCCACTGTGGAACATCCAGTCCGACGAAGCTGATTGGGTGAGGGAACCTTGAGAATGATGTCAGGTCTGGAGGCCTCGGTGGGCAGAGTGAGAGAATCCCCTCGCATGGTCTGGGTGTGCAGGCGGGTAGCGCAGATGGCCTCCGTACGACGACACCTGGAGTGGTGGAGCAAACAGGTTAAGACTAGAGAAATGCTACAACATATACCCTAGACTGTGGCACCTTCTGTACACTTGTCAGACTGAAGAAGTTTTACCTACAGGGGGTGTTAAATAAAGTTAGAAAAATAAAGTTTTTCATAACTACTCTGTTAATGTATGGAGGTTCCTAAGCCTCATATCCTCCTGTGCTGTCTGTGTATCTGACCACTTTTCATTTTCACTTTTCGTCTGACAAGATGCAAGTTGAGGCTTCAGATCAGTGCTGTTCTGTGGTCCGTTGGGTTGAGGTCTGGTGTTCCTTAGGGACGGGCCGTGAGGGGAGTGGCCTCACCTT
This sequence comes from Brachyhypopomus gauderio, assembly GCF_052324685.1. Lineage (NCBI taxonomy): Eukaryota > Metazoa > Chordata > Actinopteri > Gymnotiformes > Hypopomidae > Brachyhypopomus > Brachyhypopomus gauderio. Next base: position 2,842,376 of record NC_135231.1, on the reverse strand, counting down.
GTCGCCCAGGTAGGCGTGGGGGGCGTGCCAGTACAGGTCCTGGTAGACGTCTGGGATGTCGCTGAGGTCGGCCTCCACCACGTCCTGCTCCGGGTGCACGCTCACAGGCACTTCCTGTCTGTCCCCTCTGATCAGCGCCCAGCCTTTCATGTCCAGAATCTGTTCCACAAGAGCACACACAGATTAGATTAGTGACAAAATATTACTGATCCACGGGATGTACAATTGAAATCTGAGATAGCTACACGTTTCCCTCGACGAGCCACGTGAGCGATGCCGTGCACCCCCCACGTGAGCGACCTGCGGGGACATGGACTGTAATGCACGTGTGCTCTACCTCAGTCCTGCGTTTGTCTGAGCTGCGGCAGCCGTCTGTAGCGCCAAAGCAGAAGCACTTGGTGCAGCCCTTGGGGTTGGTGGGGTCCAGGTGGAACGTCCCCAGTCGGCACCGGTCACACCGATGGCCCTCCACGTTTTCCTGCAGGAGAGGACGCATCGTAGACGAAGCGGACACTCGTGGAGTCAGACGTGGTCGGGAAGACATGAAACCAAATACAGAAATATCTTGCGTCTGTATAAAAATCCCATCCGTAATCTGCAGGATATAGTGTGTCCCTGCTGTGAGAGGTGGGGCTGAATTCTACTGCATGTTCTCAACAGAACTGTGGAAACATGGAGCCCTCTGACAGGTCATCATGTCGTGGAACTGCAGAATGGATTGTTATGACAAAACAACAGGTGACTCCTTGACCTTAGCATGAGACTTCGCTAAATTCAGGCCTGCACAGGGCTTACTGTGGCCTTTGGGGATTATTGTATTATATGGCACAGGACAAAATGATTTATGCACTATGCACTATACTACCCAATTCTTAAGATACTGTAGCAGACCAAAGGCAGATGGCGGGATAAAGGGAACGGGGTGGGGTCAAATGGAAGGAAGTGGGCTAAGTGAGTAAAAGGGGCGGGATAAAGGGAACGGGGTGGGGTCAAATGGAAGGAAGTGGGCTAAGTGAGTAAAAGGGGTGGGGTAAAGGGAACGGGGTGGGGTCAAATGGAAGGAAGTGGGCTAAGTGAGTAAAAGGGGCGGGATAAAGGGAACGGGGTGGGGTCAAATGGAAGGGAGTGAACTAAACGGGTAAAAGGGGCGGGGTAAAAGAAAGCACAGTAGAAAGGTAAGACGGTAGAAAGGTCCACCTTGCAGAGGCACTGTCCTGTGATGGAGTCACAGACGTCCTTCTCACTTCCTGCCTCGCTGCAGTCACATGGCCTGCACCTGGGAAAGCCGTAGAAGCCTGGCGAACACCTGTCACACTGCCGACCAATGATGTTGGACTTGCACCTGGGGGTTTTCACACACAACACAATAACTAAGTAGCAAGCAGCCGTATCACAGGGTAGAGCTTGGGACACCTGTGCATTCAACTGCATTTCCTTAAAAATAATTAAGGAAACACATGATTTGATTCAAAATTTTGACTGGACAGCAGAGATATTTTCTGACCATATTGTCTTCTAAACAATGGTTTGTAGTACTGGTGGTTAGACATGTGGATTAGGGGACAGTACCAAAAGTTCGGCACCCATGGTCCACCTAAATAAAGGTGGAGTCAGTTCGGTATTAGCATGATCACTTAGTAAAGTAAAACAGCAGGCGTAGCTGTGTGACAGTGAATCTGGGACTTTACACCAGTCTGTTCGGGACAAATCAAAGCCTTGATAATAAACATAACATTCTCTAATCATAACATAATCTTGCTGTGATGTGGTGAAGATGATCTGAGATGGCAAAGACCACAGATGTCATCTGTGGAGACAAAGTTCAACTTCCCTTTTAGGGCTTGCAATATATCAGATGCTAGAAAATAGCTGGAGCGTTTCCAAAGGGAAGACTTGTAATTCCACACAGAACATGACAAGTGACAACATTGGCTCTGATCTGCAACCTTTCTTCCTCTCCTTGCCATTTCTCACTACTCTGGTCCAGGGTCCTGAAAATGTGAACTCCATGTTGGGACTCCAAGAGTTCCTGTGTCTGAGGAATGGGGTAAATATCCAAGTGAGTCTTGGCATTTAAGTCCACCATTTTCCTGGGGAGACACAATGGATGGAAGCCTTATGATGGCTCTCTCCAACATGTCAATAATGTCTTGGGAAATAAATTTCTGTTTCTCTACAGCAGGGGTACTCAACTGGCGGACCGCGGTCCGGATCCGGACCCGAACGCAGTCCTGTCCGGACCCAATCTCATTCCTGAATAACTGGATACGGACCAAAACAAAACCGGAGCATTTATTTCAGGGCTATTGACAAAACACTCCGTCGCGAGTGTTACGTTTGCCAACCCCGCTCAACAACTTACGTTCGCCACCCCCTCAACAACTTAAAATAAGCCTGCCTGGTTGACGCTTCGCGAGCGGCGCGAGGGTCCGCGCGGCGAAAATGACGTAATCGCTGTGGCTCCGCGTGTGCGCGAGTGCCTCGCGCGCTGTCGGTTCGCGAGGTCGTGCACCTCTCGAATTTTGTAACTTCGCGCGCGCCGCGCTTCAGCGCAATGAACAAAGTCACGTTTTCAGGGTTCATACACCTTTATAAGGTGGAATTCAAGCACTTGTACGTCACTTTAAAGGTCCATTTCAATATTTCCCAGCATGTTAAACATAATTAAGTTAAATATTTATACATATACTCGAAATAATTCGCTTTTTATCACATTATTTAATTTATTTTAAAAACGCCCAATCTTCACGTCTTCACGTTCTCTCATGTTTCGTCCTGTAATTACAAGGCTCGTATTTGTTAACCTAATACAAGAGAACTATTCAGTCAGACAGATATTTGTTGTGAAACCAAGTAGTTACAATTTCAAGCATTTTAAAGTACTTTAACCTAAATTCCAGCACTTTTCAAACCTGAAACATATAGCAACATTAAAATTGGTCAGGTAAATGTTCATTCCCCTGTTTTGAGGGGTGTTTCTACCACATATCGTTTCGGACAAAACACCTATCGTTTCGGAGAACACTGCAGTGACGCTCGTGAAAGTATAAAAAATAAACGCCTCCACCGTTCGTGCAGGGTCGCGCGAGGTGGGTGGAGTCACGCGCTACAGTCACTCGCGAAAGTACCAGGCTTTGCGTTCGCCACCCCCGCAACGGACCTCAGGTCACAGGTATCTGCCAAAATTGGACCGCGGACAAATTTAGTTGAGTACGCCTGCTCTACAGATTATCTAGAATCTAGAGAGAATTCTAGAATCTCTAGAATCTTTGCGTCTGATTGGAGCTGGATCAGTTATGTTAATTCGATGCCGCAGAACTATAGTGTAATCCATTGAAGGTCTCATATTCTGATCTGATCTGCTTGTCTACGTGCAGAAATAGTTTATCTGCCAAGTCTCTCTCAATGAGGGTTCCCATTCCTACCAAGTCTCCATGGTATTTACAGTCCCTCTCAAGACTAGCCAAGTCAAGGTAGCAATTCCTCAGTATGGCATGGACAATGTCTCTTTCAGGCTTGTCTTCCTTCCACCTGAGACGAAGAGCATAATTGTGGAATGTGAGGACCCCGAGGCTCTCAGTGGATGCTTATCACCTTTCATTAAGCATTCTTTCTACCTCTGCTTCATAGCTATCTGTGAGAAATGAAACCCAGGAATAGAGTTTTAAACTGTGACTAGGTACTGACATATCGCCAGTCCTTAGACGTTTCCTGACTCTATGTTCAGAAAAACAAACTCTGGTTCATTTAGTGGACGGACAGCTAACGTGTCCTCACTCTGCTTCACAGAGGTGTCCTGGGGACGTCTGGGAAGAGGGGGCAGAGGCCCTGTGACAACATGCTTAGCCCCCTTTGCAGATTTTATGTGTGTGTGTGTGTGTGTGTCTGCACTTTCAACTGCAAAACATCAGGCTTGCAGTGATGTTCCAGTGATGCGTGTCTTGTCTGGACAAAGTCAGCAGTTTCCCTGAGAGCGGGGGGATGTCACTGTGGAATGTGGCAGCGTGCTGTGGAATTTCATGCAATCGGGTCAAACAGGCGCAGAAAATCCTGCCCCCGAGTCTTATGGCACTAGCAGGTATTTTCATAGTCCAGAGACGAGCACCTGCACTCAGCCTGTGACTCTCCAGACGTTTTACAAAGACACTAGTGGAAGGTGCAGGTGCAGGGGCAAAGTGTCCTCCCACTGAGGTCTGGAGCCAGTCATCTTCTAGCTATCAGATAAGAATCTGTAGTCTATCATCATGGCACAAGGCAGACGCATTCAGAAACAGCACAGACCTGCACACGGTACACACAGTGTAGCCCTGCAAGTGCCCCATTTGAGCCAAGGCCATCCTTCCCATCCACACACAGTCCTGCACAATCCCATAATCCTTTATTTTACAGCCTGGGCCAATACCGAAATGGAACTCTTCCTTCAGTAGTGTTTATGTGGTATGTATGCTGCTGGTTTTAATACTAACCTGGCTAGTGGGAGTTGCACTGAACGTACTGAGTGTCCTGTCAGTACTTAAGGACTGCAGGTAATATGGGATGGAGGGGATGTTCAGCCGTACACTCACACTGTAAGCAGGGCTGAGTGAGTTGAACACACATCTTTGTTATGTGCGGGGCTGCTCCCTTGATGGTGTCATGGTAACACAGACTGAGGCACTGTCTGCGGGATGATCTGAGCGGGCTACCTTGGCTGGAGTCCCAGACCGTGACTAGACAGTCTTATTATTATTTATTTTTTCAATCACTGAAGGGGCCGGTTACGGGGGGGGGGGGGGGGGGGGGGGGTGTGTCTGTGAACGTAAACTGTAGACCGGGGGGGGGGGGGGGGCGGCGAACGCATTTGGGCGTCTGCTACGTGTTTGTTGTTGCCATAAAGGCAATCCCCGGCAGCGTCTTGAGATTGCGGTGCGCGATTTTAAAATAAGAGCGGATAGCGCGATTGAAAAAAAAAGATTCCTAAAAAAAAACACTTTTCAAAACTGCTCGCGGGCCAGAAATAGATAGCCCGCGGGCGCTATTAGAGTATGGGGGGTCTAGGATGAAGCAGCTACAGGAGACCTTACAAGAACCATAAGGTTTGACTATAGTAGCCTGATGTTACTGTCAAATTTCATGATAACCTCAATAAATTTATTTAATATGATTTGATGAACTGTCATGCCTACATAGATCCCAATGTGTTGGTTATCCATTAGTACCTATAATTATGTGGGCGGTCATGGCCTGGTGGTTAGGGAACAGGTCTTGTGACCGGAGGGTCGTGGGTTCGATTCCCAGACCTGAGGCCATGACTGAGGTGCCCCTGGGCAAGGCCCTTAACCCTCAATTGCTCACTTGTATAAAAATGAGATAAAAATGTAAGTCGCTCTGGATAAGGGCGTCTGCCAAATGCCATAAATGTATGAAAATCACTGCAGGGGGAAGAGCAATTTCATACAAATTCCCCCAGATCTGGAATAACCACTCAGATACTAAACTAAGTTAATCAACGGCCTATAAGAAAAACATCAAGTTGTAATTGTACGGAAATGTAATTATGGGTGCAGTACACAACCCTATTACACATTACATCCAATCAAGTCCCAAAGGTAATCAGGGGGTGGAGTCAGCAGTTGTGGGTGGGGTCTACCTGCACTGGCCACTGTGCGTGTCGCAGTTGAAGTCGTGGGTGGTGACGCCGGGCCGTGAGCAGTTGCATATCTCACATCCCACCAGGGGGTGGCAGCCAAACGTCTGCGGCTCGCACTGCACACACTCGGGCAGCAGCGTGCGGGGGGGGGCAGATGCACTCGCCGGTCACGGGTTCGCACAGGCGCGTGCCACAGTTACACGCTGCAAACACACACATGCGCACATGCAGAAGATGGTGGCACGCAAAGAGACGACCTGACGCGAAACTGGATGGCGTCCGCCACTCACGTCTGCAGTTGGGGAAGCCGTAGTAGCCGGTGGCGCACTGTGAGCAGTCCCGACCAATCACGTTGGGCCGGCAGGGGCACTGGCCTCCGAAGGGCTGGCACGCGTCGCTCTCTGAGCCCGCCTCGTGGCAGCCGCACGGCACCGCACCGTTGTTGAAGAACGCGGAAAGGGAGGAGGCGGAGCTCCGGCAGAACGCCGACGCCATCGCTGGACTGGTGGGGGAGGGGTGGGTGTTAATGTTAATCACTTATAATACTCCTTAATGTTAATCACTTATAATACTAATAATGTTAATCACTTATGATACTTGTTAATCACTTATAATACTCCTTAATGCTAATCACTTATAATACTAATAATGTTAATCACTTATGATACTTGTTAATGTTAATCACTTATAATACTCCTTAATGCTAATCACTCATAATACTAATAATGGTAATCACTTATGATACTTGTTAATGATAATCACTTATAATACTAATAATGTTAATCACTTATGATACTTGTTAATGATAATCACTTATAATACTCCTTAATGCTAATCACTTATAATACTAAATATATTTATAGTTATACACATAGTTATATTATAATAGTGTATTTTGTTGTTTAGTTGGTTCAACTCCTTTATCCGTACTTAATGTAGAAACTGTCCTGCCCACAGTTGCTAATGAAGTCATAAGATTTGTCCAGTGGTTCTTCAGTCAGGAAACTGGAGCTGTAGCTGCTTGCTGGTACCACTAGCACATAGTCCTAATACACACACAAACACGTACACACGCACATACACACATGTACACACGCACACGTACACACACACACACACACACACACAAAAGATGGCATTAACACTGAACTTTTCCCGTCACCAAACGGTCTTGTCGTCATGGCACCTCATGGGTGTGCAGTAACTCACCAGCCACAGGGTTTTCCCCTCTGGAACACGCACGGTCACGGTGATGTCATCCTGCGTCACATCCAGAATGATCTGGTTCTCCGAGATCAGAACGCTGCGGGCAGCCGTAAGCATGGGGACAGAAGGTGGCGTTGGCTTGGCCTGGGGGGGAGAGTGGACTAGGGTTCATCTTCCACACAGCCTCTCTGTCTCCCCTGACTGCCCTGGGCAGACGGTGCACCGCTGATCAGTGACTCTGTGCTCGTTTGCTCACCCTGCCAGATGCGTCCTCCGTTGATATAAATGTGCATGGCGAAGGTGGGGTGCAGCGGCTGGTGGTAGTGCACGACGACCACGTAGCCACCCAGCGTGTGGACTCGCCCGGAGTACATCACTGCATTCTGGGAAGACAAAACAAAAAACAAGAAAATAAAAACAAACGGTGTGGTGAGTGGATAAGGGAAAATAGAGAGAGGGTGTGCGCACAGTGTGGGCGTGTCTTTAGGGAGGGTGTGTTCTCAAGGTGGGTGTGTTCATGCAGGGAGGGCGTGTTCACGAGTGCACAGGACGGCGACGCCCCCTACCTGAGAGGAGTCCAGGCGGGATGTGCTCTCCGCTGTCGATGGCGGTCGGGGGCGTGTCTCGGACGAGCCAGCGGGGCGGGGGGTCAACGGGTGGGGCGTGGGTCGGCTCGGCCAGGGCCGCCTCCGGCACCGAGGAAGCCTGGCCCTCCTTCAGGACCAGAGCCTGTGCCGGACTCTGGAACCGGGAGGGGAAGGCAGGAGCCGCTGGAGACGGAGGAAGAGCGTTGAGGAGGAAGAGCGAGAACTCCAGGCTGGTCTACACAGGTGTGATCAGCTGGGTCTCTTACCTCTCAGGGGCAAAGTGACCATGGGTGTTGATGCAGTGCATTCTGGGACGCAGGTACTCCAACGTGAACAGAGCACGAGGGGACGAGGAACACTTTGTGCTGGAGGATCAGACGCATGTATCAGACTCCGTTAGCATGAGACTTGAGAGAGATATCAGAAGGTGGGTCTGACCACACCTTCTTAAGACGTAAGAGCGACACAGGGTGGTTTTAAGATGGAGTCAAATAAAAAGCTGCTTCAAACACTAAGTGATTAGGAGGAGAGAAGTTAGCAAACACTCTCTGACCAGGAAGAAGCTGCTCCTTTCTGCAATGAACTGCATGTCAACCTCTGAGGAAAGAGTGAAGATCGCCACTCGCTTCATGTCATCTATAACCACCGCACGACACAGGAAACTACACACACACACACACACACACCCACACACACACACACACAGAGCAATCACTGAAGTGCCGACTGAGTGCATGAAACGAATCATAATATCTAAATATACAATATATCGGAAGAGGAGCACCTAAAATAAACAAGCACACACACACACAGTCCCCGCACCTGTATCTGCAGTGGAGCAGAGTGACATGCTGATGGTGATTATGGCCTGCAGGTGAGTTAACAGACACGCTGAGAGTCTGTGGGGCCGTGTCTTCACTGGCATACTCCACCACCACCACATAGTCTCCTGGTACAGGCAGCTGACCACGCAGGTGCACATTCATCTGCACGAGCACACACACACACACACACACACACACACACACACACACACACACACACAATGTAATGTTCACATGGAGAAGGAGGCTGTCAGTATGGTGTTGTAAGGTGACTGCAGGGCACTCACGTCATGCCCGCTGCACACGGCCATGCTGGGGTGGCGTGGTGTAAGCTTCTCCACGTGGCACGGCCTGGGCAGGTGGTTGTCTGCCCTGCAGGTGGCGTCGTTGCCAGAGATGGATGGGAAGGCCTCCAGGGACAGGTATTTATACAGCAGACAGCTGCACATGGGACAGCAAGCCCAGAAGACATAAGCACAAAGCCAGACATTAAACATGTGCGACTGTAACATCGATGGTAAAGGGGACAGACGTGTGGACTAAATCTCAGAGCTATAGGCTCAGTTGGGGAGTGTTTGTGGAGTGCTGTAGAGAGTATTTCTGGGGAGTTGGGTTAATGTTGTGGGGTGTCGTGAAACTGACTTCTGGCTGGACTCCTGGCTGTGGCTGTATGTACAGGGCTCTGTCACTCTCAGCTGCATAATGGGAGCTTCATAGTAGGCACTGGGCAGGAGTACCAGATAGTCCTGCAGAGGCAGACAGACAGGTGCAGAGAGAGAGAGAGAGAGAGAGACAGACAGACAGACAGACAGAAAGAGAGACAGAGTTAACAGATTGTGGTTCGGAGAAGGCAAGCGGCATCCTTGACTATGGGAGGTAAGGGGAGGTGTGGGTGCTGCGGAGGTTTGGGGAGACGCACCAGGAGGACGCCCTCGGCCTCGATGACCACCGTCCACGTGCCGGGGTTCAGGACAAACGGCTCCACAAAGGTGTTCTGAGGAACAGTTATGAACGTGGGCTTGGGACTGGATTCAAAGATGATCTGCTTGGACTGCTCAGAACCTGGGGGGAAAGGGAGAGAGGGAGGGAGGGAGAAAGAGAGAGAGAGAGAGAGAGAGAGAGACGGAGGGAGAAAGAGAGATAGAGTTAGTGAAATTTCAGAAAATATTAGCATGCATTTGCATTACTGCTCTACAATTTCCAAAAGCATTTAGTTTAACAGGTTCTTCACTGGAGGTTACATATAGACATTTTGTCAACAGTGTTGAAGACAGCTGATAGTCCCATACTGTCATTGGCTACGGCAGCAGTCAGACGTACCTCTCCTGCTGTTCTGATAGGCTGTGATTTTGCCGTGGGAGACGGCAGCCTCAGTGTTTACATATCTGAGGATGAAGCGTGTGAGATACATGTCCGCCTCACTCACGTGCACCGTCAATTTAACCGCGTTCTGAGGCAGAAAGAGTAGGGTGGGGGAGCAGGGGGGGGAGAGAGGGAGAGAGGGAGAGAGGGAGAGAGGGATGGGGAGGGGAGGTATATAGCAAAGGTCTATGTTAAAGACCTGGTTTGGGGGATCATGGTAGCTTAGGTGTCTAGGTTTATGTATCTGGATTGTAGTTCTGGGGACTGGTCCGGAGGGGAGGAGCCACAGCAGCCAAACCAATCAAAAAGGTTCTTTGGGTGAGTGGGACACCAGCCAATAAGCCTGCGAGAGCAAGAGGACCAGGTGGGGGGGGGCACGAGGTGAGGAAGAGAGAGGGGGAGATGAAGGAAAGCAGAAGAGCAGGAGGGGGCGTGACTTACAGTTCCCGCACAGGAAGCTCCCGCTGTCGTCCACCACGGAGACCCGCCCCTGGACGGCCACGCTCCCGCGGTTAACATAGCGCAACACCACGTGGAACAGATCTGGGGAGCCGATAACCACCTCAACCAGCACCCGCGGCTACAGGGCACGAGAATGCGCCCAGACAGAGAGGGGTGGGGGGGGGGGGTACAAAGCCTTTCCTTAAAGCCACCACCAGCATAAGATCACCCGGCCAATCACATCAGCCAAACAACACAACCCACCAAACGTAACATTCCTAGCGTCATTCGCACGAAGCCACACACAGGACGAGCCAAGCTGCCATTCGTCAGAGCCACAGCAAAGCAATCAGAGAGTATTGGGCATGCATGAGAGCTTCTGCATATGGACGTCAGTGAGGACAACATTTTCGACTAATATGACTGGATTTCCACTACCACTAACATTAATTAGGATGTACAACAGCATGGAGGAACACTCATCCATTGTGGACTGTGTGTCAGGCTGTAGGAGTGTGCTGGACTCTCCTGACCTGAATGGGAGACATCTGGGCGTATCCTCTCCAGCTGAAGCCATCGAACTCCAGCGGGTTGTATCCGAAACGCACCGACCGGCCGTCCAGCATGGTGCCGTCTTCCACCTCGAACTTCAGGTGGTGCAGGTCCGGGAAATAGTGGTCCGGACGCGGCCTGGGAAACAAGAGTTACTGTGGTGCCGGGGACAGGTGAGATGCTGAGATTCCCAGGTACTCTGGGAAATGTGGTTCAGATGAACATTTGGCTTTGTTTTAAGCGTAGTTTGGTTATGCTAATAGGAGATGGGGCAGGGGTCGAAGGTCAGACTCACTGGTTGCATTTGGGTCCCTCCACGTTGGGCCTGCACCTGCATCTCCCACTCCTCTCCTCACAGGACAGAGCGACAGAGCCACCGATATCACACTGACAACCTGGACACACACACACGCACACACACACACACACGAGTTATGGTGTCATGGGGTCTGTGTCAGACAGGGTGTACTGAACATTCACTGATAGTTTTCTGTGTTGTAAGTCTTACCTTGGCACCCAAAGTAGCTGTGCTTGTGCAGGTTGAAGTAGCCGTCCTTACAAACTCCACACGTTCCACTGCACACATTGGGCTTGCAGTAGCACTGCCCGTTGCTCTGGTAACACACACACACACACACACACACACACACACCACAGGCCTCTTTAACATCTGTCATGCAGTTTCCATCACACCAAACTCCTGAATGATTCTCGTCTTCTGCTGCTGTCGTCTTACTGCAGTTACCTGGGAGACGTCACCCGCCACTCACCTGTGTGCACTCTGCCACCTCACTCAGTGTCCCTGCCGTGTTACACCCGCAGCCTAGACAACAGAACAACAGTCAGACTGGCCCTACCACCACGTTACAACCACCACGTTTCACACACAGCCCCTGCACGCTAGCCGCTGTGGGGTTAGCCAAGGGGGCGTGTCTTGGGCATGGGGGCGTGTCTTACTCGAGCAGCCGTACTCCGTGTCAGGGGACAGGTTCCAGTAGAGGGGTTTGCATTGGTCGCAGGCCATACCCTCCACGTAAGGCTTGCACTGACAGGAGCCCTGGGGAATGAGTGACAGCAGGGTGCAGCCAATCAGAACAGGTATGACTGCTGGCCAATCAGAACAGGTATGACTGCTGGAACTATCACAAGGTTGATCGTATGATTGGCAGGAATAAAAGCTGTCCGTACTCACCACAGTGGGCAAGATCGCGTTGTCCACAGAGCCGATGGGATTACAAGTGTCAACTGGTTTCCGTCAAAAAACAGGGGGGAAGGGGTGGGGGAGAGAGAGAGAAAGAAGTGAACAGCCTGGCAGAGGAAGTGTGTTAGGGGCGGTGACGGGGAGCGTAGCCCCGCCTGACGTCCGCACGCTGGAGCACCTTGGCACAGGGGGGAAGCCGTAAGATCCAGCGCTGCACGCCTCGCACCACTGACCCACGATGTTGGGCAGGCAAGCACACTGTCCCTGAGACCGGGTCACACGTGCTGAAAGAGGAGCCCTCCACCGAGCACCGGCAGGCTGAGGGAGAGAGGGAGAGAGGGAGAGAGGGAGAGAGGGAGAGAGGGAGGGATTCATATTTACCTCTACAGTCGATAGAATGTTACCTGTTATCACAAATACCCTACATATGTCAAAACACTCATAAGCACTGCTCTCTGCAGCCTGTTTAGGGTTTGGTCTGTGTCCGCAGTGGTGAGACTCATGCGAGACTCACGTGAGCAGCTGGGGTAGCCGTAG
>NC_135231.1:2763183-2825683 GCF_052324685.1 Brachyhypopomus gauderio | reverse complement strand
TATTTTTACAGTGGGTGAGAGAAGCCAGGGGTGTATGGCTGGTGAGCTGCTTCTGAAGTCTGCTCTACCCTGCCAGACCCTCGTATCCTTTCATCTCTTACTCTGACCTAGATACAGGCCTCCCTCACTGACATCCAGCATTAGGACCCTACTTAAGATAACACCCCTCTGATCTCAGCTAAAAACAGCAACTCCTTTCAACCCTTGAAATGAATGTTGTAATCAGCCATGTTTACTGTCATTGTTGTAAAGGCAGAGAAATTTCCATTCTGATGTGTCTTCTTAATGTTTAGAGACATGGACGATGACATATTAATGGTTCTTCATATGAATTGACATTACATATGTATACAAATTTATTTAGGGGTCGTCAGGAGCGTCACTCTCTATCAGACGTGTGCGCACTAGAGGGGCCCCCCCCAAACACATCCGTTCCTAGACAGCGCATGGGAAAGGAACTTTATCTCCTAAGACCAGAGAAGTCTGCTCCTCCTTCCTGGGGACCACGTTTGCCTCAGCACGGTTGTGCTGGCGAACCACAGAGGGGGACCTACTCACCTTCACACTCGTTGGCGCTGTAAGTGGTGGCTGGTTTCCACGGAAACTGGTTGAATCCGGGGCAACAGCGGTCACATGACGGGCCACAAGTGTTGTGCTGGCAGTCGCACTGAAGCCTGCGGCGTGGGGGGGGGGGGGGGGGGGGGGGGGAGCATTGGCGTGAGAAAACAAAGATGGAGGAAGCGAGACGCCGGCGGACTGGGGTCGTACTCTCTGGCTCAGTAAAGCAGGTTTCTCTCCTGTCTCTCTCTATCTGTCTTTCTCTCTATATCTCCCCCTCTTCACGTCGCATCTTTAATTAGCTCCCCCACGATGAGAAAACAGAGATAGTGAAGGTCAGCTTGCTAATTGGCACCATATGAGACTCGCAAGAACTTCAAGTGCCTCTGTTCAAGCGTTTCAGTGTGTCCTTGACCCTACAGCCACCCTGAGAGAGCTAGAACAGAGGAAGAGAGAGAAGAAAACTCTCTTAAAAAACAAAAAAACGAATATATACATACTCCAACACATTTACTGAGATGCCAAGATTATAAAGCAGCTTCTTTTGCACACACACACACACACACACACACAGGTATAGTAAGCCTGTGTAGTGTCAGTGCCAGTGTAATCTCTTCACACACCTAATTCAAACACAGTTGGAAAAAGACAATATACACATTTATTTCAAATGAGCTCAGTTCAATATATACTGATTCATTCACACTATTCCAGTTTCAATTGAATAATCATTAAATTGCCTCTAAGAATAAAAGGTATCACTAAACTATCCCTAAACAGTATCAGTAAACTCATGACCACGTTCGAGCAGACGTATGCTTCAGCTCCGACACCTCATACATCAACGCAGCTGGTCACTGTATATGGCTGCAGGAACCTGTTGGGCCAACAGGTGCATTGTGGGAAGGGAGGAAGTTGCCTTCTTTGCCCTCTAACCATTTTCTGCTCATTCACGCTGTCGTCGTCGCTGTACTCTCACATTAACGAGTCCTACGTTTCTCACGTAATTCACAGCTACACATTCTAGTTGTAGACTTTTCTTAGCAAAGTAATTCCTTTAAGTCCATCTTATTAATAACCACGGATAATACGGTTTTCAGGATAAGCGATCTGTCGGTGCCACACACTCATTCATTCACAGTAATGCACAATCTCACTAAACCGGATCAGTGCTGTGCTGTGTTGCAGAGCGGTCTCCTTAATAATGGACCTCTTCACAAAAAGCATTCACGCAGCATGCAGCACACGACCTTGAAATGTGAACTCTGCACTCTGGAGCAAACATTTAGATTAGATTTAAAGGTCCCTATGCATGTGAACTAGGTCAAAGTGTCCACATGTAGAAAGCACTTTGAGTTTACAGAAGTCGACAAAAACAGACGCGGTCTCACTGGAACAGCTCAGCGCCAAACAAATCATACACATATGCACATGCACCGACGTGTGTATACACACACACACACACACACGCACTCGCACACGCAAGCCCCAAAACATCTGCTTCGGGTCAGTCAATACAATTTACAGAAGGCCCCAGGGTTTCCATAACTCCAGGTCATTTGGGAGGTGATGTGTGGGAATGCTGACAGATCCCACTGTCCTCCAGCCGCTTGTGCTCACACATCCCTGCGCAGAGCGGCAGGAATCCTTGGAATGGCCCAGCACAAAAACACACCGGATCGCCATGGTGCAGCCAGCTTCCAGAGCCCAGCAGTGCTGAACATGCGTGGTGAGAGCCAGGAAAATGTCTTCAAATTCCCAACATCTTAACCAAAACACCTGTCAGTCTGTCGGAGCCATGTGTGTCATGTCTGGATAATTTAGACCTTTAAAGGACAAATACACCGTTTTATCTGCCTGCTGGTACAACAAAGAAATGGTATTTCCATTACTGTTCAAATCCAAATGACTGCACTTTAAGACTGGGAGGCCTATTACATGTGATGAGTAAGGCCTATTACTCTGATATACTAACACATGTGATGAGTAAGGCCTATTACTATGATACACGAACACATGTGATGAGTAAGGCCTATTACTCTGATAAACTAACATGTGATGAGTAAGGCCTACTAATCTGAAACATTAACATGTGAAAAGTAAGGCCTATTACTCTGATACACTAACATGTGATGAGTAAGGTCTATTACTCTGATACACTAACGTAATCGGTAAGGCCTATTACTCTGATACACTAACGTGATGAGTAAGGCCTATTACTCTGATACACTAACGTAATCGGTAAGGCCTATTACTCTGATACACTAACATGTGATGAGTAAGGCCTATTACTCTGATACACTAACGTAATCGGTAAGGCCTATTACTCTGATACACTAACATGTGATGAGTAAGGCCTATTACTCTGATACACTAACACAGTGGTTCCCAAAGTGGGGGGCGCGCCCCCTAGGTGGGGCGCGGAGCTATTGCAGGGGGGGCGCGGAGCTTGGAAGTGTCGCACTTGGCTTGCTCACTGGGGGCTAGGACTCGGCACTTGTAAAGGTGCTTTGTGACAACAACTGTTGTAAAAAGCGCTATATAAATAAAATTTGATTGATTGATTCATTGATTGAAGTAAAACGTGCACGTGTCAATATTAAGAGGAGAGGTGAATCACTGACTCGTACTCGCGCTGGTGGTATTCCACTTAGTCCGTTTATTTGCTGGTTGACCAAAATAAACCTGGGCTACAGCACTACTTGACTGTTCATACATGAACTGGTGAGTTGTCCAAAGCTCATTGAATGCATTACTTACAGAAATAAAATAAAGAGCAGTGGTCTGACTTGGTTTACGGCAGAAAGCTAAAAAAACAACAATATTCCATACGCGCGCTCAACTCGCTCCCTTAAAGAGACAGTACACATACTTCTGGCTGTTACATGCTTTGTGCTCTGTGATGTCTGCGCTTGCAAACTAGCCACATATGTATTGCTGTTTCTCTTATTTCATCTCCTTATTTATTTTAAATTATATTTAGAATTCTTGAACCATTTAAAAGGTTTTTTTTTCATGTTTGACCAAAGTTGTGAACCTATTGTTTTTGTCAGTTTCAGGTTCTTTGGTATTATTTATTTTACATTCAATGTTATATTCATAATTGCACTGACTGAACAAATGCAAGTTGTGTTGTTTTTACATATTTATATGTGTGTTTAAGTGTGCTATACTGGTGCAGTTTTCAATAAACTTGTAATTCAGTATGTCTGTTTTAAAAAAAAATGTTTTAAGTCGAGATCAGATCGGTATCGGATCAGTATTGGCCGATACTAAGCCTCAGATATCTGAATCGGTATCGGAAGTAAAAAACGTGAATTGGTGCATCCCTAGTCAATATGGGGGGGGCGCAAAAAAATTCTCATCTACAAAAGGGGGGCACGGCAGAAAAAGTTTGGGAACCACTGCACTAACACATGTGATGGGTAAGGCCTATTACTCTGATACACTAACGTGATGAGTAAGGCCTATTACTGTGATACACTAACATGTGATGAGTAAGGCCTATTACTCTGATACACTAACGTAATCGGTAAGGCCTATTACTCTGATACACTAACATGTGATGAGTAAGGCCTATTACTCTGATACACTAACACATGTGATGGGTAAGGCCTATTACTCTGATACACTAACATGTGATGAGTAAGGCCTATTACTCTGATACACTAACATGTGATGAGTAAGGCCTATTACTCTGATACAGTAACATGATGAGTGTGGCAGCAGTGACCCCACTGTTATTTCTCTTCACGTTTCACTCTAGAAGTGGAGCATCAGCGATGTGTTGAACACTATACAGACAGGACACACGACACGGCAGCTCTGGCTTTACTGTGCTACCTCTGACGTGCACAACTGTACCTCAACAAGATCATAAATCCACACACCTGCACAAGCTCAACCAGGAAGAATGTCCCTCCACAGCCACCATTACTCTCTCCACAGACATACACACCCACACACACACACACACACATGCACACGCACACACAAACGAAGTCAACTGCAATCATGGCTATTCATTAATACATATGCATTAAATGCATTACTATATTTGCTATAAATATAACAGAATATGAGGAAAACATTTGCCTCAGAAATTCACACACACAAACACACATACATAGCCTGTATATTTCAACACCATACACTTACAGTTCAGAGTAAACAATACTGTTTAACACCCTGTAGGCTAAATAACTCATATCGGCTTACTTCTACCTGTTGGAATGTTCACAGCCCCCTGCTGTGTAATCATGAGCTGAATGAATAATAAAACCTTTTGATAAACCTCTTGAATATGTGTAGGTAACCTTAAATTGCTCATAAATGAGACAATGTTTATGGCAAAGATCTATCACAAGGGTGCCAGGAATTCTGAAGGGACCTGTCCAATCAATCATCTTTCCTTTTTTAGCTGAAATAAAATAAAAGGAGTGGGGGGGGGGGGTAGAGGAGGTGTTGGAGAGGTGTTCAGGAATGGGGGGTAGAGGAGGTGCTGGAGAGGTGTTCAGGAGTGGGGGTAGAGGAGGTGTTGGAGATGTGTTCAGGAGTGGGGGGTAGAGGAGGTGTTGGAGAGGTGTTCAGGAGTGGGGGTAGAGGAGGTGTTAGAGAGGTGTTCAGGAGTGGGGGTAGAGGAGGTGCTAGAGAGGTGTTCAGGAGTGGGGGGTAGAGGAGGTGCTAGAGAGGTGTTCAGGAGTGGGGGTAGAGGAGGTGTTGGAGAGGTTTTCAGGAGTGGGGGGTAGAGGAGGTGTTGGAGAGGTGTTCAGGAGTGGGGGTAGAGGAGGTGCTAGAGAGGTGTTCAGGAGTGGGGGGTAGAGGAGGTGCTAGAGAGGTGTTCAGGAGTGGGGGGTAGAGGAGGTGTTGGAGATGTGTTCAGGAGTGGGGGTAGAGGAGGTGTTGGAGAGGTGTTCAGGAGTGGGGGGTAGAGGAGGTGTTAGAGAGGTGTTCAGGAGTGGGGGGTAGAGGAGGTGTTGGAGAGGTGTTCAGGAGTGGGGGTAGAGGAGGTGTTGGAGAGGTGTTCAGGAGTGGGGGGTAGAGGAGGTGTTGGAGAGGTGTTCAGGAGTGGGGGGTAGAGGAGGTGCTAGAGAGGTGTTCAGGAGTGGGGGGTAGAGGAGGTGTTGGAGAGGTGTTCAGGAGTAGGGGGTAGAGGAGGTGTTGGAGAGGTGTTCAGGAGTGGGGGTAGAGGAGGTGTTGGAGAGGTGTTCAGGAGTGGGGGTAGAGGAGGTGTTAGAGAGGTGTTCAGGAGTGGGGGTAGAGGAGGTGCTAGAGAGGTGTTCAGGAGTGGGGGGTAGAGGAGGTGTTGGAGAGGTGTTCAGGAGTAGGGGGTAGAGGAGGTGTTGGAGAGGTGTTCAGGAGTGGGGGGTAGAGGAGGTGTTGGAGAGGTGTTCAGGAGTGGGGGGTAGAGGAGGTGCTAGAGAGGTGTTCAGGAGTGGGGGTAGAGGAGGTGTTAGAGAGGTGTTCAGGAGTGGGGGTAGAGGAGGTATTGGAGAGGTGTTCAGGAGTGGGGGGTAGAGGAGGTGCTAGAGAGGTGTTCAGGAGTAGGGGGTAGAGGAGGTGTTGGAGAGGTGTTCAGGAGTGGGGGTAGAGGAGGTGTTGGAGATGTGTTCAGGAGTGGGGGGTAGAGGAGGTGTTGGAGAGGTGTTCAGGAGTGGGGGGTAGAGGAGGTGCTAGAGAGGTGTTCAGGAGTGGGGGGTAGAGGAGGTGTTGGAGAGGTGTTCAGGAGTGGGGGGTAGAGGAGGTGCTAGAGAGGTGTTCAGGAGTGGGGGTAGAGGAGGTGTTAGAGAGGTGTTCAGGAGTGAGGGGTAGAGGAGGTGCTAGAGAGGTGTTCAGGAGTGGGGGGTAGAGGAGGTGTTGGAGATGTGTTCAGGAGTGGGGGGTAGAGGAGGTGCTAGAGAGGTGTTCAGGAGTGGGGGGTAGAGGAGGTGTTGGAGATGTGTTCAGGAGTGGGGGTAGAGGAGGTGTTAGAGAGGTGTTCAGGAGTGGGGGTAGAGGAGGTGCTGTTGAGGTGTTCAGGAGTGGGGGGTAGAGGAGGTGTTGGAGAGGTGTTCAGGAGTGGGGGGTAGAGGAGGTGCTAGAGAGGTGTTCAGGAGTGGGGGGTAGAGGAGGTGCTAGAGAGGTGTTCAGGAGTGGGGGGTAGAGGAGGTGCTAGAGAGGTGTTCAGGAGTGGGGGGTAGAGGAGGTGTTGGAGATGTGTTCAGGAGTGGGGGGTAGAGGAGGTGCTAGAGAGGTGTTCAGGAGTGGGGGTAGAGGAGGTGCTAGAGAGGTGTTCAGGAGTGGGGGGTAGAGGAGGTGCTAGAGAGGTGTTCAGGAGTGGGGGGTAGAGGAGGTGTTGGAGATGTGTTCAGGAGTGGGGGGTAGAGGAGGTGCTAGAGAGGTGTTCAGGAGTGGGGGTAGAGGAGGTGCTAGAGAGGTGTTCAGGAGTGGGGGTAGAGGAGGTGCTAGAGAGGTGTTCAGGAGTGGGGGGTAGAGGAGGTGCTAGAGAGGTGTTCAGGAGTGGGGGGTAGAGGAGGTGCTAGAGAGGTGTTCAGGAGTGGGGGGTAGAGGAGGTGTTGGAGATGTGTTCAGGAGTGGGGGGTAGAGGAGGTGTTGGAGATGTGTTCAGGAGTGGGGGGTAGAGGAGGTGTTGGAGAGGTGTTCAGGAGTGGGGGTAGAGGAGGTGTTGGAGATGTGTTCAGGAGTGGGGGGTAGAGGAGGTGTTGGAGAGGTGTTCAGGAGTAAGGGTAGAGGAGGTGTTGGAGAGGTGTTCAGGAGTGGGGGGTAGAGGAGTTGTTAGAGAGGTGTTCAGGAGTGGGGGGTAGAGGAGGTGCTAGAGAGGTGTTCAGGAGTGGGGGGTAGAGGAGGTGCTAGAGAGGTGTTCAGGAGTGGGGGTAGAGGAGGTGCTAGAGATGTGTTGAGGAGTCAGGCATAGAGAAGGTGCTAGAGAGGTGTTCAGGAGTGGGGGGTAGAGGAGGTGTTAGAGAGGTGTTCAGGAGTGGGGGGTAGAGGAGTTGCTGTTGAGGACTCTTACTTGTAGGGGTCGCTGGGGTCTTTGGCATTGCATGCCTCAGCATGGCCGTTGCACACACACCTCCCTCCGATGCTGATGTCTTTGATGCTGTAGTAATACTGCAGGACAAGCAGCAGAGGACACGTTAGCAGAGGACACGTCAGCAGAGGACACGTTAGCAGAGTACACGTCAGCAGAGGACACGTTAACAGAGGACACGTCAGCAGAGGACACGTTAGCAGAGGACAAACCGACTGCTCATGTTTCAGGCTGGGAGACAATCAAGTGAAAACTCACTGACACAATTTCTCACTCATGTTTCCACTTGGTCACAGTTTGGTTTTCGCAAGGTTTTGGAAGAGCTGGTGGGGTGTGTGTGGTGTACGCGCTGGTGTGGGGGTGTGTGTGTGTGGTGTACTCGCTGGCGTGGGGGTGTGTGTGACAGGGCGGTGTCTCACCCGGCGGGTGACGGTAGTGTGTGTGTGTGTGTGTGTGTGTGTGTGACAGGGCGTGTCTCATCCGGCGGGTGACGGTAGTGTGTGTGTGTGTGTGTGTGTGTGTGTGTGTGTGTGTGTGTGTGTGACAGTGCGTGTCTCATCCGGCGGGTGACGGTAGTGTGTGTGTGTGTGTGACAGGGCGTGTCTCACCCGGCGGGTGACGGTAGTGTGTGTGTGTGTGTGTGTGTGTGTGTGTGACAGGGCGTGTCTCACCCGGCGGGTGACGGTAGTGTGTGTGTGTGTGTGTGTGTGTGTGTGTGACAGGGCGTGTCTCACCCGGCGGGTGACGGTAGTGTGTGTGTGTGTGTGTGTGACAGGGCGTGTCTCACCCGGCGGGTGACGGTAGTGTGTGTGTGTGTGTGTGTGTGTGTGTGTGTGACAGGGCGTATCTCACCCGGCGGGTGACGGTAGTGTGTGTGTGTGTGTGTGACAGGGCGTGTCTCACCCGGCGGGTGACGGTAGTGTGTGTGTGTGTGTGTGTGTGTGTGTGTGTGTGTGTGTGTGTGTGTGTGTGTGTGACAGGGCGTGTCTCACCCGGCGGGTGACAGTAGGGTCTCTGAGGGCTTTGCCCATCAGGTGGCCCAGCAGGGTGTTGGTGCGTAGGAAGCGTAGGCGAATGTTGGTGGCCTTGGTGAACTCTCTCAGCACGGGTGAGTACGAGAAGTTCATGGCTCCAGGTCGCCCATTCACCAGAGACACCACAATCTGACGGAGAGGAGGAGCGCACAGGAACACAAACACACACGCAAACACACACGTTCACACACTGCACTGAAAATACACAGAAGCTGCTATGTTGGAGATGCCTAGATATCTAGCACTAGACCTATATTTAGTGCTCAATGACTACAACACTAACACGACTAGTTTTAAAACATCTAGTGAAAGGAAACAGTGCCCCACAAAATAATTCTGGAATTATGACTTTGAAAATGTAGAGCATTTGCAGTAAAACAAACAATTTTGAATTTGTCAATTTCCAATGTGTCATTTGTAAACAGACAAACATATTGTTTTTAAGTGGCTCGGATTACTTCTGCAAGGCACGTTATGACATTCCTGACGGGACATTGCACAAGCATGGTCACCTCTCCGTTTTCCAACGGAACTATTCGAGAGTACTCCGTCGTGCAGATGACGTCATCGTCGTGGTTAATGCGTTCAATGGTCCTCTGGCCAAATCGCTCGATGCAGTCTCTTTTGGAGGCTAGGAGGACACAGCGTGGACAGCAGAGGGTAAGTGTGTGTGCTAAGCAGACAAACACTTAAATATATGATCATGCTGATGATGACTTCAGTGACTAATGGATAACAGGATAGATGCTTACTCAGGATCTGATCACAACAGGCCATAAAGGACTTAAAACACATACACTTTGGCTAACTTTGTCGAGCATAATATGGATTCAGTGGCATTAACAGAAATGTATTAATTACATTTATATTTTTGGTTTTAATGATTTTGAAAAGGCGGATAGATACACACACACACACATACACACACACACACACACACACATACACACACGCAAACACAAAGACAGATATCCTGAGTCAGTAGTAATGCATCAAGACCATGGGGACCTGTGTCTATGCTTCTGACACACACACACACACACACACACACACACACACACACACACACACCTCGCCTCTCCCAGCAGCTACAAGCGGGGATTTTGCTAACCACTTCATTGTCTGAGCCCACGAGCTGTGCTGTTTGTGCATTGTTTGGACCCACTCGGCTGTAAACTCTCACTGTCCAACGGTCTCTTCTTGCCCACGCCCCTCACCTCTCTCACCTCTGTCCTCTCTCCCAACACTACCTCAGCCATACTGATGCTCTCTCTCTTCTGTGTGGAGTCTCCATGGCACTCGTGGGCCTGAGGAATGCCAGTTTTGCCCAACAGCAGAATATTATGTTTCAGTGTGGTGATAATGTCAGCATGTGAAATGCCAGCCAGCCAGGGAGCGAGGGAATGTCTATTGTTGTCGTTTTCCCCACCTTCTCTGCTCCACGGCCAGGATTGTGTTGCTACTGTTGTTACTGATAATCACTCACTGTGTATGTAGGTGTGTGAGCAAACTTGTCCAGAACCTGATCGTGATAAAATGATCAATCATCTGTCTTTGTTTCTGGAAGGCCTGACTGATTTAATCTCATGAAGCCACAGAACCAGGCCAGCGTTCCCTGTTTGGGCCTGACTTCCTGGAAAAGCTCACCCAGAGTGTGTCGGGTGTGTCTGGACACGGTGTGGTAGTGTGAGTGTGTCGGGTGTGTTTGGGCATGATGTGGTAGTGTGAGTGTGTCGGGTGTGTTTGGGCACGGTGTGGTAGTGTGAGTGTGTCAGGTGTGTTTGGGCACGGTGTGGTAGTGTGAGTGTGTCGGGTGTGTTTGGGCACGGTGTGGTAGTGTGAGTGTGTCGGGTGTGTTTGGGCACGGTGTAGTAGTGTGAGTGTGTCTGGTGTGTTTGGGCACGGTGTGGTAGTGTGAGTGTGTCGGGTGTGTTTGGGCACGGTGTGGTAGTGTGAGTGTGTCGAGTGTGTTTGGGCACGGTGTGGTAGTGTGAGTGTGTCGGGTGTGTTTGGGCACGGTGTGGTAGTGTGATCGTTTTGGGTGTGTTTGGGCACGGTGTGGTAGTGTGAGTGTGTCGAGTGTGTTTGGGCACGGTGTGGTAGTGTGAGTGTGTCATGTGTGAGTGTGTCGGGTGTGTTTGGGCACGGTGTGGTAGTGTGAGTGTGTCGAGTGTGTTTGGACACGGTGTGGTAGTATGAGTGTGTCATGTGTGAGTGTGTCATGTGTGCACTGTCGTACTCACAGGCGAAGAACTGCCATGGCTGATAGGTCTTCCCGAAGTCGATGGAGCGTTCCAGCACCCACAGGTCAGGGCGCGGGGAGTTGGCGAACTTGATGAGCACATACGCTACATGGAAGAGCTGCAGAAATCAGACGAGAAGTTTAGAGAAGCTACCTTCTCTGAAACGCATTACCAAAGAAGGAACAAAAACAGCACCCAGTGAGTCATGGACTAGCGCTAAATGGTAATTGTCTGTTAAGCTAGTACATTCAGGTATACCGATGACCCTCTCTTTCAACACAATAGAGCTTTCTTCTTTCAAGCATGATCAAGAGTAATGTGTGCAGATGGAGGTGAGCTCTGGGGTGTGTTTGGGGTGCTCTGTAAAGTGTGTCCTAGGGTGTGCTTTTGCATGTGAACTAGTGTGGATTCAAGGGTGTGCTTTTGGGTGTGCTCCAGAGTATGCTCTGGGTTCCAGACTCTCGGCGGGCACCGAGAGTGACCCCGACCAGACAAGCACGCAGTGACCGGCGTGTCTGCGCTGGCGTAATCACTCGCACATTCTGCAGGGTGAGCTCACGCGGTCAGAGAGGCTAACAGATGTTCTCCCAGGATGACTACATCAAAAGAAGCACAGCAAAGGGACGTGTTGGGGTGTGGGGTGTGGGGGGCTGGGTGTGGGGTGTGGGGTGCTGGGTGTGGGGGGCGGGTCTTCCTCCCATCCACTCCCATCAGCGTTAAAGCGGTGCAGGACAACCGTTCCCACGCCGGCCCAGGCCAGACATGTAACGTGTTGGCAGCAGTATGAAATATCCCTTTGGCGGAATTGATGATAATTGACACTGCTGAGATTAATTGCCATAATAGCTCATTTCCACACTGCATTCCATTTCGTCATTGTTGTTTTTTCTTCCTCTAATACCCAAGGAGACGGTCTATGTCCGCGTCTGCTGTCTGTGTCTCTGTCGTGCTGTTTGCCTTCTATATTGGATTTTGTCATGGGCAGCACAGACATCCCCTTATTCCTCAGTCCCCATATTAGCGTGGTGGGTTTCATCTCTGTATCTACAGCAGGCCTCGTGCTGGCTGCTTGTTTTTCCCATCTGATGGAGGAGTTGGGAGTCCACGCGCCTCCTAAACCGCGTCCCTGCTCCTATCTCCTTTCTGGCTCCCATAACATGGGTCTCCGTGTTCTCACGGGAACAGTCACTGCTCATGGCCATGCTGTACAACCGAGAGCAGTCACCTAAAGACCCTACCTGAGCCACACTGTGTTCTGATCAATCCACAGATTTTAGTAGGGTGTGTGATTATCAAGCATGGTGTGTGTTTCAACAGCGTACCGACAGCCCTGATCCCTGTGTGAACTTGTCTACAGGGAAAATAAAGGTGAATTCATGATCGAGGTATAAATTAATCATTGTAAGAACATCACTGTAACATCTCAGTCTATTATCTCCCTGATTTCATCTTCCTCCAGGCAGATTATGTCTTAATACAACAACATCCATCTACTTCCTCTCTGACTTCTTTAAGCAGTGGTGATGACAGCACATCACCCCCTCCCCAGCCCATTTCCGCCCCGTGCACATCTCCAAAACCTCCCCCGTCCCCCATTAAACCAACTCCCAGAGCCTCACTATCAAAGGCCACCTCCTCTATAGTCATGCGAGTTTTTTATCAAGCATGTCAATTTCATCACAGAGTCGTCTTATACCAAAAACAAGAACTAAAGATATAGAAGATTTCAGGAGCGTAGGCAGAAAGAAAGGACAGATACATGGACACTGAATGAGAGATCCGTCATCCCTTTGTCCCACGAAGGCACAGAACCCTGAACCTGAATGGGTAGCTGGAAATCCTTTGCTGACACAGGAGAGACAGGACCCAACGAGACAGTCCTATCAAGAGCGCAGTGCTATCGGACTTCTTTGTGAATCCATTCCTTAGGCAAAATTTCCAAACCTCATGTCTGGGATACAAGGATCCTGGATCATGTTCCACATTGCAGTCCAACCACCAACCCCACAGCCTTGAGCACTCAGTTAGGAATCATGGAATGACGTGGCAGGGAAGGCCTCACCTCCGGTCATCGTTAGCACCAAAGGAATTCTCACGGAATTCTGAGAATCTACGACAAAGTATGGATAATAATGCTGGGTTATAGTGAGGGGTTTCTTCTGCACTCGTTTCTCATTGCTATCCAAAATGCAGCTGGGATCAGGTGTGAGAGTTCAGGTTTAATTGCTTTTGCTCCACAGGCCAAGAGTGTAACCGTTCCTTCACTAAGCATCATGGCCAAATGAAGAAGGACTGAAGAGAAGGAATGGGAATGTGATCCATCAGTCACTCAAAGGCAGGAATACTTCAAAGCTGGGAACTCGTGAGAGGAAAACACCCCCCCTATTCATCCATTCATTCCTCCATCTCCCCCCTGACATGGCGCACACACCACAGTTCAAATCAACAGGTGCGATTTGTGTGTGTGAGAGAGAGAGAGAGAGATTGTGTGCATGTGTGTGTGTGTGTGTGTGTGTGTGTGTGTATCACTGAGAAGGTTTATGCTTATACTGTGGCTCATGGATTCTCTACAGCGTTGTCTGAAATATTAATTTCTGCATGAGCCTTTTATCAGAAGATTCAGAACATTTTCTTTCCATCAAATTCAAACATATGGGCAAACAGTGAGTTATGAATTTTCAGACGCTTTCCAGGTCAGAACATGCACCACTTGCCCAGAACCCAAACTGAGCCACACACGTCCCTTTTGCCTGGATCTCATTCCAACAGAGTTCAGCTCTGTGCAGAGCGGCCTGAGCCCACTGATCTGGAACTGCAACACATTTCCAGTCTAGTTACTCTGCTCCCAGTTTAATGATTGCACAAAGTCCTCTGTTGGCTTTGCTCATTCCTGAGGTTACCATGTAAATAAGTATGGACCAGCACGGCCCCAGTGACAGAGATCTGGTAATGTGATAAGCGGCCAACACCTACAAAACCATGACTACAAGGCAAAGGGACATGGAGCGAAAGAGACCCACACACACCCTCATCCTCACAGCTCCAGAACACGGCTCCAGCTTCAGAACACGGCTCCAGAACACGATTCCAGCTCCAGAACACGACTCCAGAACATGGCTCTGGCTCTAGAACACGGTTCCAGCTCCAGAACATGGCTCCAGAGCACGGCTCCAGAACACGACTCCAGAACATGGCTCCGGCTCCACATATGTGTTCATCCTCTGATCATCCTTTTCTCCCTTGATCACTCCTCTCTGCTTCATCCTGCTGAGCTGAGCCATGGATGTACACTAAATGGTGTGTGTGTGTGTGTGCGTGTGTGTGTTGGGGGGGGGGGGGTTCCCGTTTGTATTGAATGAAATGCTGGGAGTGGATTCTCAGCAGACGGTCTGACACTTTAGTGTTTGGACTATGCACTCTGGAATAATGGGCCACCTTGTGCGGAGGCTGAAGAGGGATTTCCTCAGTAGATGGAAGACCGTACAACAGCTGTCCAGTTCACAGGACGAAGGCCACACTACATACCATGAACCCAGCCGTGTGCATGGTGGCAGAGGCACGATAAAACGACGTAGGAGTGATGGACAAATCCAGAGATGGCAGGGCTCAAAAAGCAGCTGTTGCCCCCACCCCACAACCCAAGAAAAAGTCACAGCTGGGGTGACCAATCAGGTCTCTTCCTGAGCTCATGAGGGTGGTAGAAACTTGCAAGACCAGAGGGCCATTCCAGAAATACCACATTTACTAGGGTTTTCAACAGGACAAGGGATTATAAACGCCCAAGGCTTGTGTTATTTTTGTGGTCCCGTACCACCCTGTGTGCCAGGATCCCCAAGGTTGTGTGTTCTATTCCCTGGAAGCATATACACGCTATCATACTGTAACACATAACACATACTGTCACTCTGGATATGATATGAAGTGTTTCAGGCCCTTTTGTTCAGCAACAGGTCCACTTGTCTTGCTTCCCCTCACTCATTCTTGCTCTTTTATCTGTTCTCCGTTATCTTATCATCCTTCTCCTCTCTACGTCCTCCTGGGACTACAGGAAACAGTTCTAGAACACACAGCGGTTCTAGAATCCACAGTTTCAATCTTTTTTGTTTGTGCATGTGGAAAACGCTCATTGGCCAAGACGTCTGTGTTGTCCTGTACCATAACCCATGAGGCTCGATGGACAGGACGGTTGGACATGAAGACATTTCACTCTTATTCATCTTCCCTGGAACGGACCTGGAATGTCTGCAATACAGTTCGTTGTCTCCACCACAACATCTAATTATGGGTTCACCAAAACACACACGAAGAAACCGCAACGTATGCCAGGGTGAACGCGGTTACACACCAGCAACAGTGCGAGACCCCTAAACACGTCAGGACTTGAATGCAAAGCTCCCGAGTGCAGACGAATGCACGATGCTTTCAAAAACATATTGCGATTACCAGGAAGAGACAATGATGGCACACACAGGAGGAACTGAGGGAATAAGATGAAAGACAGTTGGGAAAAGAGATAAGGGAGACTAGACAAAGAGTGGACAAACTGGTAGACAGAAACGCAGATAAAGACAGGTGTGTTTTGGGGAGGTTTGTGTGTGGTGGGGGTTGGTGAAGGGGTGAAGGGTACATGCCTGTAGCCAGCCCTTCAGGATGCACCTGACCACCGAGACCCCTGAGAAGTGCAAAGGTTCCTGGCTGATCTTCACGCGCACGCCCAGGCCATGAAAGCACAAGAGTGTGGTCTACATATCCTCCACCATAGTGGCTGAGGATACCCTCCCTTACTCAAGCACTGCTATATCACCAAGCATTCCTTTCATCATCGCAGATGTGCACCAGGACACTGAGCCCTCGGCGGGACTTTGTTTCTACCAGGTTTCTCGCTGCGTTACAATGAGAGTATGCTGCCAGATTTGTAGAAGTACCTACAGAGACAAAGCACAGGCATTCCAGAGCAGCTGGCGCTCAGGATGCCCCAAAGTAGCACTGAGCAGTAAATGAAGATGGCCACTGCGCAAACATTTAACGGCAAACAAAAAAAATGCCTGCAAACAGGTGCGGCCCCGTTCCCCAAACCTTTGTCTCACTAGTGTTTGTGGGGGGGGGCAGCCGCAGTCCAGCTGGAGCGGACAAGAAAAGCCGTGTGTGTTTGGCGGGCGGCGTTGGGATCTGTACTCTTACAGGTTCTTACAGTGTACGAGACGGGGGGGTGTGGGGAGGGTCCGTCAGGCCTCAGGAATGGGGGCCGGGGCTGGGGACATGTATAATCACGCTCTACTTCCTGGATAGCTGCAAGCTCAGGTATGTGGGAGTGTGTGTGTGGGGAAGGTGTGGGTGTGTGGGTGTGGGTGTGTGTGTGTGTGTGGTAGCCTCAGGAGCATAAGCAGGTCATCTGTTCATACCTTCTCTGCTTGTCTGTCCCCACTTGTCCCCTCTTAAGGTCCCTGAAACTCCTACTCCCCTTTGAGGGGCTTTTGGCATACCAGGGATTGCGCAGATCCCAGATCAGCTTAAACATATGTATTTATACACATGCAAAACCCAAAACCTGCTCCCAGGTCAGCACTCCTACCTAAAAATGTTTGGTGAACAGCAGCCCAGAGTTGGTAGGCTAGTGCAGAGGGACACTGTATCTGTGAGTGTATGTGTGTGAGTGTGTGAACGTGAGTTTGTGTGTGTGGGAGGATAGGGGGAGGGGGGACTTAATTGAAGGGATTTGGGAATTCCTGAGGAATTAGCACCATGACTTTAAAAAAAATCTCAATCACCTGCACAGGAGGCCCTCTAAACCTCCAATCTGCTAGTGACATAACCCCGCCCCCTTGCCCCGCCCCCTTGCCATCTATCACTCGGAGTCAGTGAGTCAGTCGGCCCTGCATCGCTTCACCCTGCAGCCCTCACTGTCAACACCCCACAATCCATCACTGCACCCATGCACGCAGCATCTGCTACAGGGATACATTCTGGGTTAATAATGTGAGACACGGGGCTGTGTGGCTATGAAAGGTGGCCGTGTGGAGAACTGATGGGCTGGGCGCTGCTGTGTTGCCTCTCCTGTCTCTACTCCCCCTCTAATGCGCAAGTTTGGGAAGTGCTCTGCCTGAGCTCCAGATGAAGTCCAGACTCCTCTAATTAGATATATCTGACGGAGTGTCTTATCTGTCTCCCCCGTCTGCTTTCTGTGTGTGAGTGTGTACGTGTGAGTGTGTGTGCGTACGTGGTTCCCACAGCCTTGAGCTTCTGCAAACCATGTGAATTCTGGCAAAAGAAGATGCGATTAAAATATCTACAGTACCGCTGGAATCTTTATACCTCAGAGGACTACCGGGAAAGGGAGTCAGAGATGATGAGTCAGAGATGATGAGTCAGAGATGGGGAGTCAGAGATGGGGAGTCAGATGGGGAGTCAGAGATGATGAGTCAGATGAGGAGTCAGAGATGGGGAGTCAGAGATGGGGAGTCAGAGATGAGGAGTCAGAGATGGAGAGTCAGAGATGGAGAGTCAGAGATGGAGAGTCAGAGATGGGGAGTCAGAGATGAGGAGTCAGAGATGAGGAGTCAGAGATGGGGAGTCAGAGATGAGGAGTCAGAGATGGGGAGTCAGAGATGGGGAGTCAGAGATGGGGAGTCAGAGATGAGGAGTCAGAGATGGGGAGTCAGACATGGGGAGTCAGAGATGGGGAGTCAGAGATGAGGAGTCAGAGATGGGGAGTCAGAGATGGGGAGTCAGAGATGGGGAGTCAGAGATGGAGAGTCAGAGATTGGGAGTCAGACATGGGGAGTCAGAGATGGGGAGTCAGAGATAGGGAGTCAGAGATGAGGAGTCAGACATGGGGAGTCAGAGATGAGGAGTCAGATATTTAATACAGGGCTCTTTTTACAAAACAGATGCTGTGCACCAGACACAGGCCTGGTGTCACGCACCTTCTGGCAAACAGCTGGAAGATCGTCATAAAACACACTCCACAATCACTGAGGCAAACCTCCGTCCCACAAAGGCGATGGCCCCGTCTCTGAATGTGGAGTGGGCCCCGGAGCTGGAAGCCATTCTTGCTGAACGCATGTCACCTCAATCTGGATATATGAGATATTCTCAACACTTTCCCTCATGCACCTGGCTAGGAAAACCTCTCTCCAATACAAGACTAAACTTGTGCTCCTGAATGAACTGTGAGAGCGAGGAGTCCCGTCGGATGGGTTAATCTGAACAGATGAGTTAATCTAAACTGTGACTTTCCCAGGGCTGTATAGGTGTATACAGGTGTGTCTGGCGTGACAGTTTAGTCACGCTGTACTGTGAGTCCTATATCCAGTGTATGAGCAACAGTGTGTGTGTGTGTGTGTGTGTGTGTGTGTGTGTGTGTGTGTGTGTGTGTGTGTGTGTGTGTGGAATTCCTGACCTGGGGCAGTGTAATCTACTGTAATCTTGCTGTGTGATAGCAGGCACTGAGGGCACGGCGAGCCGACTCCCTCAGTCTCTGTGTAGAGGAGACGACTGCTGACCTCTGTTTTCTAAGAAACCAGTCTGCGTGGTTTTCAGTCCTTACTGACTCCACTCAGGTTCTAGTAAATATATAATCAGTCCCTGGTGAGAGTCAGTCCAGGAGTGATTTACCATGGCTAAACTGGCTAAAGTTTTTTTTTTTTTTTTCTCCTGACCTGTATATTTAACCAGCATGCAGTACAGAACACAGCATACGTTACATTTAACACAGAACAGGGCATACGTTACATTTAATCTAACCGCATTGTAGCTGTCTCTCTAAAGACCTGCTGATTAACAACCAGCAGTTCCTCATACAGGAACCCCTATAACAGACCCAGCCTCTTAACAGTGAGTGAAACACGTTTAGTCAGGGCTGAATCACCCCCTTGACACCACTCAGCTACTGCAGAACTCGAAGTATGTAGCAGTGAAAACAATTATAAAGCATGTTGGACTTAACATCGAGGCCGGTGGAACTTTAAGGTCAACTGAAACCAAACCACGTGTTACAACGTAAGCCCTCGGCTTCCTACAGAATTTGAGAGCTTTCAACTTTATTTCCTTCGCTTCTGGAGCTCAGGGCAAAGCGCTTGGGGTGTTCGGGTGGGAGTCAGTCACCTCACATCCTGCCCCAGAGCAAAGGGGGCCTGGGGGAGTGGAGGTACAGGCATGTCTGTGCAAAGGCCACCCCCTCCACAGGGGCAATTCCTCCCCCAGCTCTGCCCCCTCACGCCCTGCCCGGTGGCCTCCAGAGAAGACAAAGGGGAAGGAGAAAGAGTGGGACACCAGGTAGTGTTGACCAGGCAAAAGCAAATGTTTACTCTCTGGTGAAGGCGGCCCGGCTCTGGGCTCTCCCTGCAGCTCCCCCCACCTCTCCGACGGGGCCCACACTTTAGAAGCACGCGGCGCCATGACCTGGCGGCAACAGATACGGCGAGAGCAGAGAGAAGAGTGAGAGGTCGAAGAGCGAAGGAGAGGGATTTAGAGGAACAGCCCGTTTCAAAGGGACGGCTACGTGGTGTTGTGAATTCTTCGCAGTTACTTCCGCTGTTAATGTTGTCGAGTGCACCGAATGTCCTCATCTGCCCTCACAAACAAGTCAGAGGCTTATTCATGGCGTCATGTTTTGGGAAAGAAGGATGAGCCCTCCAGAAACTCACTGTTTCTATAGTCCATGCGAGCTTGCCCGAGAACATAAAAGAAAGCTGTTGTCTCCTCATAGACCACATTAACATCCTATTATTAGCCGGACTTT
The DNA here is from genome assembly GCF_052324685.1 of Brachyhypopomus gauderio. Taxonomy (NCBI): domain Eukaryota; kingdom Metazoa; phylum Chordata; class Actinopteri; order Gymnotiformes; family Hypopomidae; genus Brachyhypopomus; species Brachyhypopomus gauderio. The sequence continues at coordinate 2,806,078 of NC_135231.1, read as the reverse complement.
ATAAATCATTTCCATTCCATTCAAAGGGCAGGATTTTTGGAAGGCTTACTGAATGTGGCTGTTAGCCACAGACTATGACAAATCACTAAATGGAGGAATCATTTGAATAAAATGTTACCAGATATATTGTGAAGAGAGTTACAGAAATGAGCTTGGGATCAGCTCATGCTGTGTCAGTGGAGGCAGTTTGAAAAGAGGCTTATCAGAATGTTTCATTCGGTCCAAACACCTCCATTTCTTCTCAGGATACAGCCATCAGCCCAGCCCACCCTCTTATCAAACGTCTAACAGACCGGTCTCCTCGTAACCTCTAAAAATCAGGGCTCTCTCTAGTGCCAGGTTACGAAAGCCCATTTGGGAGCAGACAACCTATCATATCCTAATTCAAATATATGGACGGAAGAAGCCGCTCCTGAAATAGCAGTAGATGTTAAGATAGAACAGTTTCTGAAGCAGAAGGCGGGAGGGTTTTAAACAGCAGACTCTTCCATCCCAGCCGGGGTCTGTCTAACACAACCCTTCCCTGCTTTGCTTCTGATCTGTCAGACTGATGGCCAGAGGTGTCCGACTGTAACGTGTGAGCCTGTCACCTTGGTGAGACCGCTATCTCACAAATGGAGCCAAGATAAGGCGGGGGTCAGGCTGCAGACGCTGTGTACACAGCCATTGAAAAGCAATGGGGCTGCCCTTTGATTTAGGGCCCACACACACTCAAACACACACACACACACACACACAGATAGAGACACACACACATCCAGGATGCTGAGAGAGGGGCCAGAGGGGAGATGAGTGGGTTGAGTAGCGAGTTTGTTCTTCTGTGGCATTTTATAGGTACTAAAAAGCAGGTCTCAGCAGGCACCAGGCACGTTGGAGAGAGCTCTGCATTCTGTTAAATCCCCCTCCCCAACACACACACACACATACACACACACACACACACACCTTACTCATTTTGGTCAAACTTGGTATAATGAGGTGTTCTGACTTGAGGTGAGCCAACCGCCCTGTGCCCCTTCATTCCTGTCAGAGAGTGACAGAAACAGATACACCTCGACCAAACACACCATGTTCTTGCTACATGGCTAAGTCAATGACAAGCCAAAAGGAAGCCATGTAAGAGCATATGTGGACATAATCCTTCGAGTAAGAGTAATTGGTCCAAGAATGAAAAAGTCTGACATAGTGCTAATACTGCAAAGATGGAAATACAGCATCCTGCTTGATTGCTCCATTTATGGTCCTTGTTCTCTTCCAGCAGCTGGTTCATTTGCTCATTTATTTCTCCACGGTTGTGTGTTTCCTCCACCAGATTGCTGTCTTCTGTCAACACTCCCTTAGTGTAACCTTCCCCGACGCTCCTCTTCCTGGCCTTGAACATCCAATAGTTCGCCCACTCTAGTTTGCTCCCCTGTCATTCGCCGCTCTCTGATCTCGGTGAGAGGGAGTCAAGGAAATCCTCAAGCCAGCGGCTCGAGCCACAAAGGAGATAAGGGGAGTCTGTTTAAGGCCAAGAGAAAAGAGGAGAAGAGACTACTGGTTCCTCCTTAGTGGTGTGGGGGGGAGAACCTCTCGTGATGTTCACGGGGTACAAAGTGCATGGTATCCTGTAGCTTTAATGTACCATGAACACATGATCAAGAAGGAGAAGAAGGGCAAAGGTCAAAGGGAAAACTCATGTCACTGATTTTCAGGGAATTGGGCAGCAGTTATGCAGGGCGTCCGTGTCTGGCTGAACAGTGGAACAACGAGATTAAGTTAACAGTGAGCACACACACTGAGCTTAAGTTAACAGTGAGCACACACACTGAGATTAAGTTAACAGTGAGCACACACTGAGCTTAAGTTAACAGTGAGCACACACACTCAGATTAAGTTAACAATCCACACAGTAGGTGCAGGGTGTGTCATGTGGACCACCCACCACTGTACGGCCACCACCTCTTTTTTTACTTACTTTTGATTTATGGAGCCAAAACAGGGCTGAGTTCACTTGGCGTGCAGAAACTCGAAGAATGGCTTAACAATGCCAAGGAAGGCAAGCTCCACTACTAGAAGTTCACACTTACACTAACTCGATAACCGCATGTTCTAATCTGGCCAAGGAGGCGATGTTAGGCACACACAGTAAAGAGTTGGCTGGAAGTGGTTGGAAGTGTTTCATCTAATCAGCAGGTGTGGGTCATATATCCTGAGTGTGTTTCCTGAGGAAGAAGACTAGGCCGAACCAAATTTAACTCCATATGAACCTTTTAAAAACCAGGAGAACTGCTGCTTAGTGTAGAAGAATGACTACTGATCTCAGACCAGTAACAGGCTCAAAGCTGTCAGAGGTTTCCCTCTGCTCCTCAGGGCTGATGCTGAACAGATGTCAGTGGGGGATCTGACCCTTTGACCTGTAGCCTCAAGTGTGAGGGTGAAGTCCCTACTGCAAATTTTAGCTGGCTTCTGAAAGCTGGCAGAGCAAAGTCCATAAACTGCCCAGACTAGCCAGAATGTTTTACAGATCACTGTGTGTTTAGGTTACTGATTCACTCATACTGACCTAACATTGTCTCGAAGACGTAATACTGAAATGTCACAGCACTTTTTCAGTCATCATATTTTAACCATCAGCCTCCCATAGATTAACAGGAGAAGCTCTAATGTAGAGTTTAATGAAGTTAATAAGCATAATATGTTAATAAAGGGTCACAATGTGCAGGTGCTCATGGGAAATGAGTGTGTCGGGCATTTCAAACCGGGTGGTGAGCGGGTAACAGCGGGTGTAAGAGTGAGGGTCAGTGCACCAGTAAAATAGTCAGATTACTAGAGCCAGAGCAAGGCATTGTGGGAAATGAGGTCCCAACCACAAACATTTTCTTTGAAACATGCTATTAGAACTGAAGATCCCTTCTGGTAAATGCTGTCTTCACTTCTCTCCATTAGTAAAGTTAGCATGATGGACATCACCATGTCTGTTTCACTCTCCAGGGATAAATCTATCTCCCTTTCTCTCTCCTTCTTTCTCTCAACCTTCTCTGACAAACCTCCCTCTTTCTTCAAGGAGAGATCTCTTTCTTTCCCATGACACATCCCATCTCACATATACACTCCAGACTGCTAACAGTTCCCATTTTCCTGTTCAGTAAACACCATTAAAGAGTAAAATGGGAAAAAGTTTGAAGAGAATTTTGTGTGTGTGTGTGTGTGTGTGTGTGTATCACTATGACACAATGGCAGTTTCAGTTTAAACAGAACAATGATGGGGAGTGGAAGAACTGACTTGTAGAAAATGTAAGCTAACTGAGACTGATATACAGACCTATACAGACAGTATTTAAAGTGGATGTTTTAAGAGGACAAAGTCTGACAAACATCACCATTCTCTCCCAGAAAATGTGAGTGAAAAAGAGATATGGTGTGGAAAAATGGGAATGGAACATACCCTTACATACCCACACACACAACCCCCCACCAAACACACACACCCACATGCAGCTATAGACCTACACACACAAACCCACACACACACAGCCACACACATACACCCACCCACAGACACAGTCATATACCTGAGGCAGGATGCCAACTATGGAGAACTATGTTACCCACAAACACACAGCCACACACACACACACACACACACACACACACACACAGCCACACACACACACACACACCCATGTTACCCATGCCGACTATCTACTCATCACCCAGGAACACAAACATGAACCAACACAGACAACACACGAAACTCTGTAGTGACTACAAAGATATTTTAAGTCAGACACACATAAGTTGTAGTTCAATATTTACAAATAGATTGTGATTCATAAGTACACCATGCATACATAATTAAAACAGATCAGTATACATAATGGAGGACACGAGAGGCAGGAACTGTAGACTAATGCAATAAGACTTTATTCCACACAACCAGTGATGCCCTTTGCTCACACAACCACCCTGGAGCCAAATGGGAAAAGCAGGGCGTCCCCCAGCTCCTGCCCCCCCAGCTCCTGCCCCCCCCCCCAGCTCCTGCCCCCGCGCTACAGGCAGGGCTGGCCGGGGAAGCCCAGATCCCAATCAGCTCTGGACGAGAGAACGACTGAAGAACAGAGAGAGAGAGAAAGCGAGCCATGAATGTCACTTAGGCTCATTTAATGGCAGGAAACTGTAGGCCCTGTACAGTTCTCATGGCTGGCACCATGCCTGTCTTTGCACACGGCACACAATGGTGCACTTTAGTTAGAAGAAGGGTTGTTGCGTGCACTCTTAATGCCATTAACACCATCTTTGGCTGTACACAGGAAAAACCGGACGGAAAGACTTCATTTTATAAAGAATGTGGATCTAATTTGGGCATATCTGACATTTAATGAAATTCAGCCATGTTTGTGTGGGACAAAATGTCTGTGAGGGACAAAGAGAGAACAGGAGACATTCTAGCACATACTGCCTCCTCCCTCACTCCTCTCCTCCCTCTCTCCTCTCCTCCCTCACTCCTCTCCTCCCTCACTCCTCTCCTCCCTCTCTCCTCTCCTCCCTCACTCCTCCCTCACTCCTTTCCTCCCTCACTCCTCTCCTCCCTCACTCATCACTCCTCTCCTCCCTCACTCCTCCCTCACTCCTCTCCTCTCTCACTCCTAACTGTGAACAATCATCACAGGGGCCATAAAAACGCCCAAGGCTAAGAAGGCCCAGAGCTCAGCACACACATCAGAAGTGTTTGTGTGTGTGTGTGCATGTGTATGTGCGTGTGTGTGTTTGTGAGTGTGTGTATGTGTATGTGTGTGTGTGTGTGTGTGTGTGTGTGTGTGTGTGTCCGCACACACGAGAGAGAATATTTACTTTAAGCTTTCGTTTCAGCGTTAATTAAATTGTGCCTTTGGTGTGGGATGAAAAGCCAGAGGGTATGAACACACACAAACACAGTGAAGCAGCAGCTGGTGAGATGGGCGTAGTGTTCAAAGCAGAGGGAGGAAGGAAGAGGCCATGGACGAGCACTGCACTACAAACAGCAGGTGAGCTTGTGTGTTTCCATGGCGTTTGGTGAGGCGTGGCATGGCAAGGTTATTCTACCGCACCTTTTACCGCACCGCACACAACGACAAATCAAAGGGCCTCACAAGAGACACTGAAGAATAAAAAAGCTTATTGCACACTGAGATCTACCACCTTCGGAAAGTCTACCAAAAGTGAAAATAGAAAAAGAAAATGATACAAATAAAATGTATTAAAATAAAGTTAAAAACTAAGTTCATTTAAAGAAATAAACAAAGACTAAAGAAATAAAATTTTATATATATATATATATATATATATATATATATATATATATATATATATATATATATATATATATATATATAAAATCAAATTTTATAAAACATATAAAGAATTCATTGAGAGTAAGTTAAGAATTGAAAGGAATAAAAATGCAGTTTCGAACTGTAAAGTGACGTGTACATGCTGATCTGAGGGGACAGTGTTTAACCTGAGCAGAAAACCTGCCCATATAAGGGCATTTGTAGTTTTGATATGCTCTGGGACCATGTGGAGGTGTCCATGTGGAGGTGTCCGTGTGGAGGTGTCTGTGTGGAGGTGTCCGTGTGGAGGTGTCCGTGTGGAGGTGTTCGTGTGGAGGTGACCGTATGGAGGTGTCCGTGTGGAGGTGTTCGTGTGGAGGTGACTGTATGGAGGTGTCCGTGTGGAGGTGTCCGTATGGAGGTGCCCGTGTGGAGGTGTCCGTGTGGAGGTGTCGAGGTGTCCGTGTGGAGGTGTCCGTGTGGAGGTGTCCGTGTGGAGGTGGCCGTGTGGAGGTGTTCGTGTGGAGGTGTTCGTGTAGAGGTGACCGTATGGAGGTGTCCGTGCGGAGGTGTTCGTGTGGAGGTGACCGTATGGAGGTGTCCGTGTGGAGGTGTCCGTATGGAGGTGCCCGTGTGGAGGTGTCCGTGTGGAGGTGTTCGTGTGGAGGTGTTCGTGTGGAGGTGTCCGTGTGGAGGTGACCGTGTGGAGGTGTCCGTGTGGAGGTGACCGTGTGGAGGTGTCCGTGTGGAGGTGTACGTGTGGAGGTGTCGAGGTGTTCGTGTGGAGGTGTCCGTGTGGAGGTGACCGTGTGGAGGTGTCCGTGTGGAGGTGTTCGTGTGGAGGTGTATGTGTGGAGGTGTCCGTGTGGAGGTGTTTGTGTGGAGGTGTCCGTATGGAGGTGGCCGTGTGGAGGTGTTCGTGTGGAGGTGTTCGTGTGGAGGTGGCCGTATGGAGGCGTCCGTGTGGAGGTGACCGTGTGGAGGTGTCCGTGTGGAGGTGTACATGTGGAGGTGTCGAGGTGTTCGTGTGGAGGTGTTCGTGTGGAGGTGGCCGTATGGAGGCGTCCGTGTGGAGGTGGCCGTATGGAGGCGTCCGTGTGGAGGTGCCCGTGTGGAGGTGACCGTGTGGAGGTGTCCGTGTGGAGGTGTTCCTGTGGAGGTGTCCGTGTGGAGGTGTTCGTGTGGGTTCGTGTGGAGGTGTTCGTGTGGAGGTGGCCGTATGGAGGTGTCCGTGTGGAGGTGCCCGTGTGGAGGTGACCGTGTGGAGGTGTCCGTGTGGAGGTGTCGAGGTGTTCGTGTGGAGGTGTCCGTGTGGAGGTGTTCGTGTGGAGGTGTACGTGTGGAGGTGTCCGTGTGGAGGTGACCGTGTGGAGGTGTCCGTGTGGAGGTGTCGAGGTGTTCGTGTGGAGGTGACCGTGTGGAGGTGTCCGTGTGGAGGTGTACGTGTGGAGGTGTCCGTGTGGAGGTGACCGTGTGGAGGTGTCGAGGTGTTCGTGTGGAGGTGTCCGTGTGGAGGTGTCCGTGTGGAGGTGTTCGTGTGGAGGTGTACGTGTGGAGGTGTCGAGGTGTTCGTGTGGAGGTGTCTGTGTGGAGGTGTCCGTGTGGAGGTGGCCGTATGGAGGTGTCCGTGTGGAGGTGCCCGTGTGGAGGTGACCGTGTGGAGGTGTCCGTGTGGAGGTGTCGAGGTGTTCGTGTGGAGGTGTCCGTGTGGAGGTGTTCGTGTGGAGGTGTACGTGTGGAGGTGTCCGTGTGGAGGTGACCGTGTGGAGGTGTCCGTGTGGAGGTGTCGAGGTGTTCGTGTGGAGGTGACCGTGTGGAGGTGTCCGTGTGGAGGTGTACGTGTGGAGGTGTCCGTGTGGAGGTGACCGTATGGAGGTGTTCGTGTGGAGGTGTCCGTGTGGAGGTGTTCGTGTGGAGGTGTACGTGTGGAGGTGTCCGTGTGGAGGTGACCGTGTGGAGGTGTCCGTGTGGAGGTGTCGAGGTGTTCGTGTGGAGGTGACCGTGTGGAGGTGTCCGTGTGGAGGTGTCGAGGTGTTCGTGTGGAGGTGTCCGTGTGGAGGTGTTCGTGTGGAGGTGTTCGTGTGGAGGTGTCCGTGTGGAGGTGGCCGTATGGAGGTGTTCGTGTGGAGGTGTCCGTGTGGAGGTGTTCGTGTGGAGGTGTACGTGTGGAGGTGTCCGTGTGGAGGTGACCGTGTGGAGGTGTCCGTGTGGAGGTGTCGAGGTGTTCGTGTGGAGGTGACCGTGTGGAGGTGTCCGTGTGGAGGTGTACGTGTGGAGGTGTCCGTGTGGAGGTGACCGTGTGGAGGTGTCGAGGTGTTCGTGTGGAGGTGTCCGTGTGGAGGTGTCCGTGTGGAGGTGTTCGTGTGGAGGTGTACGTGTGGAGGTGTCGAGGTGTTCGTGTGGAGGTGTCTGTGTGGAGGTGTCCGTGTGGAGGTGGCCGTATGGAGGTGTCCGTGTGGAGGTGCCCGTGTGGAGGTGACCGTGTGGAGGTGTCCGTGTGGAGGTGTCGAGGTGTTCGTGTGGAGGTGTCCGTGTGGAGGTGTTCGTGTGGAGGTGTACGTGTGGAGGTGTCCGTGTGGAGGTGACCGTGTGGAGGTGTCCGTGTGGAGGTGTCGAGGTGTTCGTGTGGAGGTGACCGTGTGGAGGTGTCCGTGTGGAGGTGTACGTGTGGAGGTGTCCGTGTGGAGGTGACCGTGTGGAGGTGTCCGTGTGGAGGTGTCGAGGTGTTCGTGTGGAGGTGTCCGTGTGGAGGTGTCCGTGTGGAGGTGTTCGTGTGGAGGTGTACGTGTGGAGGTGTCGAGGTGTTCGTGTGGAGGTGTCTGTGTGGAGGTGTCAGTGTGGAGGTGTTCGTGTGGAGGTGTCTGTGTGGAGGTGACCGTGTGGAGGTGTTCATGTGGAGGTGTTCGTGTGGAGGTGTTCGTGTGGAGGTGTCCGTGTGGAGGTGGCCGTATGGAGGTGTTCGTGTGGAGGTGTTCGTGTGGAGGTGTTTGTGTGGAGGTGGCCGTATGGAGGTGTTCGTGTGGAGGTGTCCGTATGGAGGTGTTCGTGTGGAGGTGTCCGTGTGGAGGTGTTCGTGTGGAGGTGTTCGTGTGGAGGTGTCCGTGTGGAGGTGGCCGTATGGAGGTGTTCGTGTGGAAATGTTCGTGTGGAGGTGTTCGTGTGGAGGTGGCCGTATGGAGGTGTTCGTGTGGAGGTGTTCGTGTGGAGGTGTCCGTGTGGAGGTGTTCGTGTGGAGGTGTCGAGGTGTTCGTGTGGAGGTGTCCGTGTGGAGGTGACCGTGTGGAGGTGTTCATGTGGAGGTGTTCGTGTGGAGGTGTTCGTGTGGAGGTGTCCGTGTGGAGGTGGCCGTATGGAGGTGTTCGTGTGGAGGTGTTCGTGTGGAGGTGGCCGTATGGAGGTGTTCGTGTGGAGGTGACCGTGTGGAGGTGTCCGTGTGGAAGTGAGGGGACCCTTTTAACCTGACCAACCTTCACCTTTATCAGTGATACAGTGCAAGTGCTGCCTGGGACCTGCACCCCTGACCTTGGTGTTACAGGTGTTACTTCTCTACCAGGTGAGCAAAGCACTTTGTTCAAGAGGAGCAGCTGTGTGGATGGAAGGGAACAGGAGGAAGGAACAAGGGGGCGAGAACAGGAGGCAGACAGAGGGCCTGTGGAGGTGAGGGGGTAATGCTGGCTGGCTCCCAGAGCAGGTTGAGACAGAGATCAGGTAAACTAGCATTCCAATCTCCTTCTCCTGCTCCAAGGGTCAGGAGACCCACACTGCCAGTGCTCCACGCACACACTCTCGCACACTTAACACACTCGTGCCAGTCACACAGGTATACAAATGAAACAACGCTTACTTGCTGCTTCCAGGCACCTCCTCACTTGGATTCCGACCTGACAGACCAACAAAAACTTCCTACCCTAACCCTAACCCTACCTGGAAATTACATTCTAAGGAAACACTTTTCACTTGTTTATGCATTCCTCTCTCTCTCTCTTTCTCTCTGTAATACCCCCTCTCTCCCTCTTTCCCTGTTATACCCTCTCTCCCTCTCTTCCTCTTTCTCTCTCTCTCTCTCTCTGTTGTACCCCCTCTCTCCTTCTCTCACTCTGCTCTGCCCAGACTGCCATGCATGATGTCCGTTCTATTGCTTTTTGACAAGCGGAAAATGAAAAAAAAAAAAAACAACAACAAAAGAATTCAACACCCAACTCAAGTCGCAGGTCCCTGCTCCCACTCAGAGACGGTCTCCGTCTGTCTCACTCCCTCGTCTGTCTCACTCCCTCGTCTGTCTCTTTATCTCACTCCCTCGTCTGTCTCTCTGTCTTTCTCCGTCATGCTTGCTGAGCTTGTGCAATCCTATATTCAGTGGAGTGTTTCAGGAAAGGCTACTGGGAGGCAGGCAGGCATGAAGGAAATGAATTGGTGTGGGGGAATATGGGCCAGCAACCCATGACTTTGCAGGGCTGGACAGAAGAACATATTCTCTGCTGGCCAATAGAGTCTCCGGGAAAAACATTCGTGAAACACATTTGAAACAAATCCCTGCATAAACTGCATTTATGGAAGGCACACTGGATCAGGTTTAAACTGAGATCCACCCTTATTATAAACTGGAACACAATCCAAACAAGTGTGGGGGTTTAACTGTAGTATCAGATACCACTTTCTTTATGTTTATTAAGACCTTTACACAATGATAAAGAGGCAGGCAGGCAGAGTGTGTTTGAGAGAGTGAGAGAGTGAGAGAGTGGGGGGAGGGGAGGGGTGTTAGCATACCTGTCCCAGGTCGAGGGTGACGTTAACCTGGTTGTACTCAGCACTGCGTGACAGTGGAGGGCTCTGCCACCACCTCTCGGTGCCATCGATGGCGTTTGTGATGGGGTGGGCTCTGTTGCTGTCCGCTTTGTTGCACGTGTCACAGTACTGACCCTAAGGAAGCAAAGCCACGCCCACAGAGACAGGCCAATCAGGTCAGTGTTCAATGGCCTACCCCTTGCCTCCTTGGTCACATGCTTCACTATTCAGAGGCCGCGAAAACATTACGAACACCACAACCCCAAACAGCACCCAACTCTGGCCTCCAATATCACCTTCAAAAGCAATTCTGGCTACATTTGAAATCATTTGAATGTTAAATACTCTGCACCTTATCCCTTTGATAGGGCAAAAAGGAATAATCAAATCAATAAGTCCATGGTGGGATGAAAACACCCGTTTGGGTTAAACCTTGGCCTATTTTTAATTCATAAACAAGACACTTTCAAAGTGGGAAGTATGGCCTAAGCCCAGTGAAAAGGATCAGGTCTCCGAGTTCAAAGTAGACCCAGCTACTAATGCGGCCCCTACTCCCGCTCAACGCTCTCGATATAGAACACACGGCCCTCCGGTAGCTGGCTGTGCACCAACCGCTAGTTGTTGACATTTAGGCAGGAAAAAGGCACAGGCCTGGGAGAATGAGGGAAATAATTGTGAATTTCAGAATGATTCTTTCGTTTTTTGCAGTTACTTTACAGAGTCAGCAGGGCCTTGTGCTGTGCTAGCATGCAGCTCTGAGGAGAATCTAGCGTGTAGGGATTTCAGTGAAAACTCCCTAAGAGTACCACAGTCCCTCCCACACTGAAGTTACCCTCACTGCTCTTAATTAATAACACACCTACACAAAATAAACAATTTAAATAATGTAAATAATGAAGAAGGGGGTGAGGGGTATTTATTAAATTCATTTATCACCCACATACACTGACGTGATTAAAGACCTGAGTGAAAACTGACAAGTTCTCAAGCAAAACGGTGAACTAGTGCTGATAATTCACAGGAATGTGCAGTTTCAACAAGGAGCCCAACACTGATTACAAGACGTCTTCATTAAGAGGTGGTTAAACGCGTGTGAGTGCTCCGATGAAGCGACTGCTCCGTGGTCAATGTAGCCACGGGGGTTCATCATTCAGCAGCAGCTCGCCGTATATTTGCATATTCTTTGATCTTAACAATCTTAAAATCGCAGCGTCGTCGAGACACTCCCGGTTCCTCAAGGCATGAGGGGATGCCAGACATTCCTCGCAAGGAAAAATCCCAAGACTTGCTACAGGGGAACCGCATTCTGCATTTTATAACGTTTGAACTTCTCGCCGACCCGTCAACAACCGCCACGGTCGTCGCACTGAGAGATCCTTCCCCACCAGGGAAGCGTTATAACGTCCCCGACGCCGGTTAAGACGTTAAGACGTTAAGACGCTTGGTCGCAGCACCTGCCCAACTGAACACATCACACCCCTTCCTCCACCTAACGCATTCATTAGTAAATACTTTATAAAAAGGCATTCAGAAGCGAAGCATCATTTCTGATGAAAATCATATAACTAACATTGTTCCCGTTACTTTAACTACACGAAACAGCAGCAGTAATAACATTAATAACAGTAATAACAGTAATAATCTCACCTGAATGGTCTGACTGGGGTCCCCCAACACGGGCCCCCCGACCAGCTTACAGTACAGGTCCCGTATCGGCCGCCCGTCGTCCTCCTCCCCACAGGTGGCTGTCGCCGCAACTTTTGTCCCTTCCGCCAAATTGAAATAAGGTGGGTGCAGGCTGTATCCATTCACGCCGTTGGTCGGAAACTCTTGCGCGGTTACGACGCAAACTCGGAGAAGTAAGAGTAAAAGTGTCCGCGCAGCCTCGCCACCGGGCGGGAACGACGCTCTCCCCGTCGCTCCTCTCGCCATCTTCACCTGCGTCAACTTCTTCAACGAACTCAAAGCCAAAGACAGGGGGGGAACTACAACGTATAGCGGAGTATATATTATCGAAATATTGAAGTATTATCAACGGACATTTGTGAGGGAACGGGCTGAGCAGACGTCTTCTTTCTCCGTCCCTTGAGGCGCAGGCTGAAGACAGAAACTGCACTCGGCGCCTGTCGCTCCGGCGGCCAACGCTCGCTCACGCGCTCACTCTGAAGAGGGCAGTGCCGCGCGAACCTGCCTCGCGCAAACGAAGGCCAATGAGAAGATGATGCGTCCGTCTCGTTTCTTCCTCGCCTCCAAATTACTACGTAGCTTGTAAGGCGATGCTTCCATGCCGGTATGACATTAGCTTTTAATTAAACTGTCTTAATGTCTTAGTGTTCAAAAGCCACCATATAGGCCCATCACATTTAATCTAATTAAAAAACTTCAAACATTACGTTGATATGGAAAACAATGCATTGATATAATAAACTCAAAATGAATTATCCAAATGGTGTTTTTTCCTGTACCCCATGTACTCCATAACCAAAAATAATAATAAAATGACTTGGAGATTTTTATAGCTGTAAGGTATCATAAACTCTTTTTTTAACATAACAATTGGTCACAAATGAAGCTTAGAATGTCATCTACACCACCAATCCTTAGTCTAAAAAATACCATAAACCCTTTGTATTTGGTATTATTAAACAAGCATATTTTTTATGACAAAGGTACACTGTTCTGTTGTGTTCATTTTTAAACGCTTCCTAACCACAAATTTCATTCAGACATTAAACAAACAACAGTTGTCTGTCCAATTTGTCTGTCCCACAGTTCTTCTACAGAGCCTAAGAGACCAGTCACACATTCTTCTGCAACATTACACACAGGGTTTTATCTTCTAGTTTACAGCACCTGAAGCTTAATTAAATGGCAGTGCTCCAGAGAACAAAGCGAAGGGCAGACAGAGAGACAGAGAGAGAGAGAGAGAGAGAGAGAGAGAGAGCAGGTGTTTACACCACCTGTCAGTGAGAAAATTGGTGTCATTCTAGCTAGTTCAGCTGTAAAATTCACATTCACACACACACCAATGCACATATACAGAAGAAAACACCTTAAAACATACAACAAACTTGTGATTCTATAATCTTTTGTGTTCACTGCTTCACTAAGAACAATACCTAACACTAACATTATATTTCACTAAAACACTGTCATACCTGTCAAACTCTGCCCAACAACAATTGTATATAAATATAGTTATGAGTAAACCCAAACTCGGCAAATTGATGAGTTTAGAGATGAGATATTTTTGCCCATTTAAGTTTATTGCCATTGTGAAGTTGACTTAAATAATTTACAATTGTGAATTTGCATCATTTTGCAGGAGGAACAAGGCTGTGGACAGACCAGCAGACCAGCAGACATCAGCGCACCGCAACACTCTACAGACTCTCACTCATGCATCCACCGTGTTAATGTTCTCTACACATCCGTCTGTCCGACACGTGTTGACCTCCGAACTCCGTTCTCAGAGTGGGAGTAAGCGGGAGCGGTCAGGGGTCAGGGGTCAGGGGTCAGCTCACCGTTTGACCCAGGAAGTCAGTCGGCGAGTTAACGCAGCTGAGTTTTCATTTGCCGATAAACGCTAAAACATTCCACAGGGCAGATGAAGAGGAAGAGGAGAAAGGAAGATGCGACGTGTAGACTTGACATATTTGGTTTAAAAAAGACAAGGCCTCAAAGGACAGAGAGAGAGGTCAAGAGAGAGAGGGGAAGGGAGAGAGAGAGAAAGAGACAGAGGGGGATGAGAGAGAGAGGGAGAGAGAGACTCTTTATTCTCAGGAGTGGTTGTGTCAGTTCATTAGTTTACTTCACTGAGCTTTGGGGCCAAAGTAACTTCCTGGTCACCATGGAGTTCTTTTAGGGACTAAGAATGGGGCACCGGTCGTCGTGGAAACACTCAGCCAATTACAATTGGCTCAGCGTCTTCTAGTAAGTCTCATTGTTGGGCATTGAGTGGGCAGTGGGCGTCCAAAGATGTTGTAACAGGCACTCATAAATACACACATGCACATGCACACACACATAAACACACACTGACACAGACAAAAACTTTGGGATCTTCATGATTTAATTGTGGACATACCAAAAATGTCTGATGTTCATCTATATATGTCTGTTTTTGGAATTTATGTTCGGGTCAACGCAGTTTTTTCTTTAAGGTGCAATTGAAATGGTCTTTAGGGAACTGTCCTGAGACCTGGATACAGAACCCAGAAAAACAAGTTGAGACCAGCAGTGGTCAAGTGGTCAAAGGAGAGAGGAGAAGAAGAGATACCTTAAGAGCCGTCGACATTGGAGTCCCGTCTCCTCTTAAATGACAGGTGTCTCCGCGAATCAGCCCAGTCCCAATGTCCTAGATCCAGTGAGTTCTATTGGAGTATCTATGTGTGAGGGAGGCGGCCAGACGTGTGTGAACGGATGGTTAGACAGTGTTATGTCTATTCCGCAGCTCTGTTGATTACTGTGGCGATAGCCAAAGCCAGCCAATGGGGGACGTGAGCAGACAGGCACAAGCCTTAGATCTGTGAGACAATGCAGAGATGAAATGATGCCAGAGCCACGGAAACACCGCCAGGGTGTGTGTGTGTGTGTGTGTGTGTGCACATTTTATAAACTGTTTAAGAAAGAAATTAGAGATATGTATAAGAGATATATAGAGACTGTATAAACACTGTACGGTCAGAGTAGGTGAAAAAAGACACTCAGTGGGAAAGATAAATAAGTAGGAAAATTTAAAAAATAAAAAGGTACCATGTTGAGAGGTGGAGAGGCAGAGAGGCGGAGAGGCGGAGTGACGAACTAAGATGGAGAACTGAAGCAGCTGTGAGAAACTAAAAGGTGAGAGAGGTGACAGATGACAACACAGCAGACACAGAAACATCTGCCATGTTTGTCAGAGGCCTCACTCCACACATCATCTCTGGCATGAGGTCACGTCTCCCTCGTCGGCACTGACATGGACGTAAGCAAAAGGCCCGCGCCCCCTCCCACCTAATCATAAATCACGCAGAAGGAACCGTGAAAACCCGATACACGTTTGTCTTCATCCAAGGCGTGGAGAACGATGCACGGAGGATTCGGTAACAAACTCTGCTCAAGCTGAACTCTGACCCCTGGCTTTAGGTCCAGTCATCATGACATATGGGGTTGTTGGGGGAGGGATTTAAGGGGGAAATGCGGCCTCTATCTAACAGTCTCTCCCTTTGTCGGTGTGAGTCGGTGTGCTCCAACAATCACTCATCTTTTGCAACCACGGCACCAGACCAGATTGCATACTGTAATGAATAAATCCACAAATTCCGTCATGGCCGCGGGAGAGGAACAGGAGTCCACCGTTCCCTTCTTCCAAGCTTTATTTGCTGTGGAACATAAACTGTTGTCTTTGCAAACAAGCCCTCGCAGTGGCAGTGGACATAGAGACACACACTCTCTCTTTGTGTCCTGAGGTCAGCATTCCCTCTGTGGGGTGTGTATGGTCCCCTAGTGAGAGCCCACCAGCAGGGTGAGCGGTGCTTTGCAAAGAGTAAAAAAGGCGGGAAAACGACCCCTTCCAAGATCCCCCTCCTCTCACCTTCTCCCAGTGTTACAAGGTCCACGAACACCACAGCCTTCCCCTCTACTTCCACACTATACTAAAACAGTGACGCTTTTCGTTAAAACTAATAATTAACATACCTAGCTGCGTCGCACACCTTACTTAACGCACCTAGCTGCGCTGTGTTCTGCAGATGAAACTTGTTAATCATCAACTCCCTCCCTCTCTCTCTCTCTCTCTCTCTTTCTCTCTCTCGTCTTTTAAAGAGAGAAGATATGAGGAAGATCTGCTCCACCGCACACTCGCCGAATCCCTTTGTTTACATTCAACTCTGCTTCGTTCTCTTTTCAGACTCACTGATCTTCAAAGACAGACTGAGGAGAGAGAGAGAGAGAGAAAGAGAGAGAGGAGAGAGAAAGAGGAGAGAGAGAGAGAGGAGAGAAAGAGGAGAGAGAGAGAGAGAGAGGAGAGAGAGCGAGAGAGAGAGAGGAGAGAGAGAGAGAGAGACAGAGAGAGAGAGAGAGAGAGAGAGGAGGGCGGGTGTGTGTGTAAGGTGGTGGAGGGTGGGGGAAAGCACCCCACCACATGCAGGTACCATTACAGCCAGACATCAAAGAGTCTGCATCAATTTCATTATATATATGTACACACACACACACACACACACACAAAACATTATCTTAAATAGACTGATAAGGCACGTGAGATATCTTGGCGTATTATGCTAGCATGCATTACCTTGATTAGCATTTGTCCTGGTAAAGAACATATTTATATCTTCAGTGTGATGGTTTTGACTACTGCTGTAAGAGATGAGTGTTATCTAGAGAGAGGAGGTTTTACCCAACATCCCACTCAGCTGTCCCACACTCGGCCCAACACAGTGGGTTACAGGACTAATTATTTAATAATAAAAAAATTTTGGAATTTGTTTGTAGGTCTATCTACAGGTCCTGTTCTTAAATAGCATATGGTGCAGTAGGTCTTTCACAGGACGGGTTCCTCTACAACAGGCACATCAAAACACTGAGATGCATCCACAGCAGGGAGTCTTGCCTTTGGATAGGTCGAGGACTTATCGGCTGAACCGTGAAAGCCTCCATCCTAACCGAGCAGGAGAAGCAGCTCTCTGATTCAGAGTTCAAAGGTGCAGTGTGTGGGGTCCAGAGATGGTACGTCAGGCCAGATTGTGAGAGTGAAGCAGTCCTCTCTAAGGTCAACCTGCGCGGTGGGTGCCTGGAGGACAGAGGCGAGAGGGACAGGTGAACGCACGGAGGAGCGTCCATCAACCTCATCCACAGGTTTAGCACGCCAGGCGTCTGCTGATTTATTTGTCAAGCCATTTTGGCATTCGATCGTATAAGCTTTGAGCTATGGCTGTTTGCCATGCCGGGTGATACTGCTGGGTGATCTGTCTTGTGGCATTTGTGCACTGTTGTTAAAGATCAATTCTCTGCCTGGTAGGGGGCTGAGCTGGTTTGGCAGATCACTCTCTGCACGATATGGAGTGTTCCAGCAACACAACGCTGGACTGAGTCCAGACGGCCTGGTCTTTCTACAGACACATCTGCTCTCGGAGGTGTGTGTGCGTGTGAACTTTTCAAGACAGAGCTTCACACAAGGAGAAGCTGCCCTGTAATCTCAGTCTATTTAAACACCAGAGGGAGAGAGAGAGAGAGAGAGAGAGAAACATGTCAAAGAGAAAGCAAAGAAAGGGAAGAGAGAGACAGGAAGAGAGAAATAATAAAGGTGAAGAGATCCAACAAATTCTTTAGGTAAGGGAACTTATTCACATTTATCCTCTAATATTAAACATGTGAGGAATATACAGGCGGCTGTATAAAATTAACTTCTTTAGAATCAAATTCCAGAAATCCAGCAACAGAAGACCCCAAGCGTAAGATTTCTGTGTGTTTAATCTTGGCAATGTGCTACCAGCCCATAATAACCCACACACACCCAAGTGAGGATGCTCTTCAAATGCTTGCACAGAGGAAGCCCAGGTAAGCCGTCCTGTGATCCACGAAGTGCCTCTTCCTCACTGATGACTATCTCCACTCCGGTGAGCTCCAGCGCCAGCCTGTCGTCGGCCACGCCCTGCTATTAGTCCCACGCCTGCGTCTGCCTCTGGGTATTACTCCTTGGAGCAGACATCCATGTTTTCCCCGACTGGTCCTCCCCGTTCCTCGTGTGGGCATTCCTTTGGCTTTGTGTTGCAGATAAAAGCGCTTTAATATGTAAAATCCAGACTTTTACTGCCCTCATCTGGAGGAATGAGGGAAATACACTAAGAGGAAATAAGTAAATGAATAGGTTGAAAAGTTCAGTCAAAATGATCAATGTAAGGCATGAGAACAAGTAATGGCATAATGCCACTCCCTAGTTCTGAATTGTTGCCATGTTTGCTTAGGGGAGCAATTTCATGCACATGTATTTCAACATTGAACATTGGTATGACATTTAAGATAGACAGGAGCTAGATATGGCATGTCAAAAAATATGGTAATGTATTAAAATCACATTTTTCTGCTGCGTTCACTCAGGTCAAAAACAGATACTGCAGCAGATCTATGAAGTCGGCAAAGGTTTAGCTAATGCTGTGCATTGAGTGAATTCATCTCTTTAGGGCAGCTGGCAGGTCCCACTAGAGCAGTGGTTCCCAAACTTTTTCTGCCGTGCCCCCCTTTAGTAGATGAGAATATTTTTGCGCCCCCCCTACACCCCCCCCCCCCCCATATTGACTAGGGATGTGTTGAAAACTTACAAAAACAATAGGTTCACAACTTTGGTCAAACATGAAAAAAATTAACTGCAAGAAACATTTTAAATGGTTCAAGAATTCTAAATGTAATTTAAAATAAATAAGGAGATGAAATAAGAGAAACAGCAATACATATGCGGCTAGTTTGCAGAGATGCATCCAATTGCACAGCCGGAGAGCCAACTGCAGTTCTAGACCTGCAGTTTTAGACCTGCAGTTCTAGACGTGCTGTAGTTTTAGCCATGCGCCACCTAGCGGCTCGGAATGTAGCTAACGACAGCCAACTGCAGTTCTAGACCAGCAGTTCCAATGCATGCCGTAGGCTCAGGGGCTTGTATATTGTAATAATCCATTGTTTATTTGTTAAATAAGCCCATTGATTCTGAATTGTTTTAGCCAAATCTATAACATTTGACAAGTTTTAAACGATAATGTACACCACATTTTGTATTTAAATAGAAGTAGTACGCCTCATTTTCCCCTGTTCTTTTAGGGAGTTTAGATTAATTTTGTCATTTACACACACAGCTTGTCTCCTGAAGATATTTTATTTTTAATTAAACTACTGGATTACTGGCATAGGCTATTTTGTATTAAAAATCAGCAAAAATTGCATAATGTCAGGATGCTTTCAGTGAGTAAGCATACGTTTCCAGAATGTTAGGAGTGATTTATTTTACTCGTATACCTTCATTGGCATGCAACTAGCAAATATTATGTGATACTTGGGGTTTTTCGCTCACACGCCACACATCCGATTTCTCACGCCGAAAAAAAATCTAGTTTATTTACCTCTGATCCATATCTATGATTCAATGAGTTACCAGTTCGCTCTGGCGCAAACACTGGCGACCGATCGATCGCAATATAATACAAATTTTTGTTTTTTTGTTTCATTTTACGTTCGCCACCACCCCCCCCCCCGGCAAAAATTTACGTTCGCAGGACTAGCATTTCTCTCAAAGTCGAAGTAGCTACAAAGTAGTCATAAAGGTAGCCAGAACTAACGAACTAAGACACTCTAACGCTAGCCAGATTCATCCTTCATGACATAAACATTACGATAACACAAAAATGACCTTCAGACCGATCATATTTACATTTACATTTATGGCATTTAGCAGACTAAATATATGTGTATCATATATTAATATGCTCAATTGTATCAATATTCAGAACATAGTCTGGGTTCTTATGGGTTAATAATGATGGGGAAATGCTACTTTAGCTTGCTTACTACTTTTAGTATTAATAGTAGCGTAGTAAGTGCTAATTTCCTTCCTTTAAGTTGTTTCAAATTTAATCAAAGTAGCTACTAAGTAGCCATAAAGGTAGCCAGAACTAACGAACCAAGACACACTAACGCTAGTCAGATTCATCCTTCATGACATAAACATTACGATAACCCAAAAATTACCTTCAGACATTATCATATATCTATCATATATTATTGTTGCTTATAAATATTCTTCCATCTGCTCCCGCGACATACTAAAACACTATCTGGATATTACGTTACATACATCTAAAACTACGGCACGTCTAGAACTGCAGGTCTAGAACTGCAGGTCTAAAACTGCGGTTGGCTCTCCGGGTGTGCAATTGGATGAAGTAGGAGATTGCAAGCGCAGACATCACGCAGAGCACAAAGCATGTAACGGCCAGAAATATGTGTACTGTCTCTTTAAGGGAGCGAGTTGAGCGTGCGTATGGAATATTGTTTTTTTAGCTTTCCGCCGTAGACCGAGTCAGACCACTGCTCTTTAATTTATTTCTGTAAGTAACGCATTAAATGAGCTTTGGACAACTCACCAGTTCATGTATGAACAGTGAAGTATTGCTGGAGCCCAGGTTTATTTTGGTCAACCAGCAAATAAACGGACTAAGTGGAATACCACCAGCGCGAGTATTAGGGTTGAACTAACTCCGAAAAGCAAGCAATACAAGCATATAATTAGAGTGAATAGATCTGTTTTTATGGATCGGTCACATTGTCCCCGATACCCGATCTAGAATTTTTTCAGATATTAATATCGGAATCGGTGCATCCCTAACACATGTGCACGTTTTACTTTCAAGCTCCGCGCCCCCCAGATCGTTCCATAAATGCATAAATCAACTAGCTTCTTTCTTTTCTGGTTTCTACAGTGAAGTGTATTTAAGGTGCAGTCACAGGTACTCATTTCAAGCTGTGAGGCAGAAACGGGTTATGACACGAATTCCGCTGATTTCAAGACAACAAGATCACACGGGCAGTAGAACTACAAATATCAGCCCTCCCATTTGTGACAGAGGGCCATCTTTCAAGAGAGTCTTTTTTTATTGCAGGTTATTACAAGGCAGGAAGCAACTAACATATTCCTTTACATATTTTGCACACCCAGCTAGACAGACTCTTCTCTTTCATTGTGTGCTCAATCCTGGTGTTATTGCAAAGTTAATACATTACAATAATACGATACACCTCTGGGTATTACTTCTGAATGCAGTCTCTTTAAAGGAGGGGGAAAAAAAAAAAAAACAAATTTAATTTTCATGTAGCCAAAAGCAAAAGCTGAAAAATAACACACGCAGATGTCTCGACTCAAAGTTTATTGCGTTTTTTTAAACCGCTGCCCTCCTGGGCCTCTGCGGCCTACACACCTCCTCTCGTCTTGGAGCTCCCAACGACCTTTGTGCGCCCCCCCTTGGCCAAGGTGGGAAAGTGCACGCGGGGGGCCTGCCGGCAGTTGGGTTTGGGCTTTTCCTGGTGGTCGGTGCCCTCCTTCCTATTCCTGAGCCACTCGGGCAGGGGGGAAAGGCTGACGGGCTCCAGGTCGTATAACGGCAAGGCCTTGTACATGCACAGCTGGGTGGGGCACACGTCAGTCACGTCAGTCACGTCAACACGGCCACAGCTGACAGCATGGCTAAGACTCACTGTGATAATGATTATTACAGCTCATAAGGAAGCTAGGTGTTTCTGCAATGATGGCTTGTACAGTTCATAGCATGGGCAGGCTTTATTGCAATAATGTCTACTGTGGCTTATCTACTACGGCTGATAATGATTACAGCAAAGGAAAGTGATGTTTCACTGCAGTGATGGCTACCCCAAACCACAGCATGATTAGATCTCACTGTAGTAATGGCTGCTTCAACCTTGTCCTAGCTTGTCCAGACGTAAACGTGAATCTACTTATTAGTGCCGTCTATGTAGGCTTACAAAATGCGACTCAAATATAAGGTTTCAAAATGCACACAGTAGTGCTCGGTGTAGGAGATATCATGAGTCATTGGTGAACCCGAGGTCATTCAATCTAGTGATACCAATAACTGGCCATTGTTTGCCCATCTGAAGGTGATACTATCTCAGCCAATTCAATTTCAGATGTCAATATAACTGCTGAAAACGAGAGGTTTATATGAGCTATGCTCCCTTTGTGGGTATGTGTGTTATTCCAAAGGAAGTGTGTGTGTAAGTGTGTACCGGCTCATGACTACGGAAGGTGGTTTGTAGGTCAGGGAGGCAGGAGGGCAAACGGTGCCTGATCTTTGGCCTGTACGCCGCTCCCAGTATAGCACTCTTCTGGAAAACACACACAGCCCTCACTGAGACAGCCTTCCAGCCACTACACAGCCTTCCAGCCATTACACAGCCTTCCAGCCACTACACAGCCTTCCAGCCATTACACAGCCTTCCAGCCACTACACAGCCTTCCAGCCATTACACAGCCTTCCAGCCATTACACAGCCTTCCAGCCACTACACAGCCTTCCAGCCATTACACAGCCTTCTAGCCACTACACAGCCTTCCAGCCATTACACAGCCTTCTAGCCACTACACAGCCTTCCAGCCATTACACAGCCTTCCAGCCATTACACAGCCTTCTAGCCACTACACAGCCTTCCAGCCATTACACAGCCTTCCAACCACTACACAACCTTCCAGCCATTACACAGCCTTCCAGCCACTACACAGCCTTCCAGCCACTACACAGCCTTCCTACACATTCAGCTTAGTAACCAATACAACACTGTGGACACATAGGACACTGTGGGAAAAGACATA
The DNA here is from genome assembly GCF_052324685.1 of Brachyhypopomus gauderio. Taxonomy (NCBI): domain Eukaryota; kingdom Metazoa; phylum Chordata; class Actinopteri; order Gymnotiformes; family Hypopomidae; genus Brachyhypopomus; species Brachyhypopomus gauderio. The sequence goes on along the minus strand of NC_135231.1, from coordinate 2,783,651 downwards.
TGCCTGGACGATTGGAGACACTGTTGAGGTACAATCATATATGAGTGGCAATCAGTTCAGTGTATATTCAAATCTATGAGGAGGGGGGAACAAACTCACAACAACCTCTTAAACATCTCTGGACAAGAATTCAACGTTCAAATCCAAGACGACGTAGATTCCTCTACGATAACTCATCCAGGTAGGATAACTCATCCAGGTAGGATAATTCATCCAGGTAGGATAATTCATCCAGGTAGGATAACTCATCCAGGTAGGATAACTCATCCAGGTAGGATAATTCATCCAGGTAGGATAACTCATCCAGGTAGGATAACTCATCCAGGTAGGATAACTCATCCAGGTAGGATAACTCATCCAGGTAGGATAATTCATCCAGGTAGGATAACTCATCCAGGTAGGATAACTCATCCAGGTAGGATAATTCATCCAGAGCAGGACTTATGCTTGCACAAAGAGCACTCCCGGATGTTGATTGGCTCACGTACATGCTTGCCTGTCTCCTCCCACTGGCGCCAGGTGGCTTCGATCTGCTCCGTAGTGTCCACGGCAATGCGCGGGTCCGTTAGCAACAGCCCATCCTCCTTGGACGTGGCCGTGGTCTGTTGATGCTGATTGGTTATCGGCCTCATGATCCTCTTAACGTAGCTGGAGGGTGGAGGAAAGAGGTCAAAGTTCAAGGGCATCACCCCAGTCACTAAAACACACACACACACACACACACACACACACACACACACACACACACACACACACACACACACACACACACAAAGACAAACCCACACACAAACACACACACTCACTTCCAGTGTGGCTTTCTGCCCTTGTTGAGCACTTTGAGCGTCTGGTATGATGCAACTCTCCTAAGATCCCTGGGGAGCTCTGACCTGTCCTCATCAGGGTCCCCTAGGCTCCACGGAGCACAGCCAAACGTACCTGGATAAATTCCTCCAAACCCTCAATGTCAAAGCCCAGCACAGGACCCCCACCAACTGGCCATGTGACGGCCTTGTCGTTATCTGTGTGGGTACATGATCCATCGAGACGAGCATCCTGACCTACATAGCAGCCCGCGAAGGTCCAGACGCGGACGTTGCGGTCCAGGCTGGCCGTGAAGATGAGGCGGAGGTGCTCCACGTACTCCAGACTGGTGATGGCCTTCAGGTGACAACGCCAGGAGCTCAGCAGCGGGGGAGGGGCGAGGGAGACTCCGCAGCCATCTCTGACCTGCCGGACAGGAAGTGGGCGATACCGTAGTACGGAGTTCAAAAGAGATGGTGCGCTCTTCTGACACAGGAGCAACACTCCATGGCAGAGCATTTTGTTTCGTTACGACAGATGCCTGTGTTTATACAGGCTATTAAAAATGTATCTGTGGGAAATGCCCAAAGAGAGGAAAATTCTGGATTGACATCTGTTAAACCTCTCAGAAATATCCTGTTTGCCCCTACAGCCACACTCTCACCTTAGGGCGTACTCACACTAGGCACGGTTTGCTGGTTCCGTGCTGGGGCCCGGTTATCCCCCCTCCACACTCCCCCTCTGGCCTGCACTCACACTGGCTTCATCAACCGCGCCCGAGCACGCTTACGCTCGCACAACACTATGGAGTTCACGATTCTCTTTTTATTGTATTTTTGGAGTTGTTTTGGGAGTGCAGAAACATGGTGCAAGCACAGATTTATCGATCATTTAACGATTGTCTGCTAATCGCTTTGCCGCCATGACTGTTTAACGTGAGCGTCGCATCACTGACGTCATGTTTGAGTTCCAGCAAAATGAACCAATCACACGAGGCACCAAGCAGGCCCGGGCACGGATAGCGCTCACACTAGAAGCGAACCGTGCCCGAGTCCACATGAATCGTGCCCTGGCCCACCTCTTCAAGCGGGCCCGAGCACGGTTAACTGATCCGGGCCCGGATCACAGAGCCTAGTGTGAGTACGCCCTTAAACTTGAGAAGATAAAATATAGCTCAAGAGGATCCAAGACAAAATTTCCTGAACATCTGGTAACCCATTTTGTAATATGTTGATGATGTGGATGGTGCCTGTTGGTGAAACTCAAACTACGCTCAGACATCTAAAACGAGGGGAGGGAGCAGAAAACCCTACCGTGTGCTTTTACACTCCGAGCCGTCACGTTTCCTACCTCGCGTTCTGACTCACGTTTCCTACCTCGCATTCTGACTCACGTTTCCTACCTCGCGTTCTGACTCATGTTTCCTACCTCGTGTTCTGACTCCAGCGCCATCTTGCGCTTGCCCTCAATCTGGCAGTATTTGGGGATGAGTGTGCGTAGGTGGATGGGGCACTCGCTGTGCGGCTCCTGTTCACCACGCACAGAGCAGCAGTAGCCCTCGATGTCCCACAGCTCAACACACACACACACACACACACACACACTGCATCAACCATCTAATGTTCTCTCATAGCTTTTGCCAGTCCATCTCTTAGCTGACAAGTGCTACCCGAGGAAGATATACACACGTGCACCGCCAAAATTTGTTTAACACAGAAGCAACAGTTCTAACAATTTTTACAAGTGTCACCTTTGCAGCAGTTTGGTGGTGTGTCCTGCCTTACCGTGACATAGCCTTTGCTGTCTCCGGTGAGCAGTATCTGGTCCTGGGGGTCAGTGGACATGGTGGTAACAAAGTCTTCCTCAGTGTAAACAGCTCGAAATTTTCCCAGCAGCCCACCCTGGTGGTGGATTGACCAGGCATAGATATAGCCGTCTGCCACGCAGGTCAGTAGGGTGGCCGTGTTTGGGCTGCATTCACGTGTGGTCAGGAACAAAGCCTGGAAGTGTGAAGATCTTGAAGAGGATCAACATATACCTACACATACACTAGATCTGAACTTCTCCAGAACTTGACTCTGCAGGGCAGAAGATCTCTGGGACTGAAGTCGGGAACCCTTGTGCTGAGCCCATCGTTTGATCTTATCTACTGAAGGGTGTATGTGGTTACCTTCTGGACGGCGTGTTTGGGTTCCTCCAGCATCTCTTCCAGCATCTCTGCACTCCAGGGGTTGATGTCTGGTAAGGGTGTTCTGTGGTGGTATGGTGGAGTTATGCTGTGCTGTAATAGAGGTGATTCATTTAGTCTTTTCCCCTTCATGCAAGAACCCTCCATCTTTAAGACATTTGGAGGGAGGTGCGAGAACCATGATAGACACCTTGACCCGGTTAGCGTTGAGCTCCATATCTGAGGAGGAAGAGGAGGAGGAGGAGGGGCAGGCTGGCCCCGGATCCTCCTTCACCTGTGTGGAGTCACGCAGGAGGTCCCTCTCAAATGTGCTGGGGGTCTGTGACCCTTCCGGCATCTCACATGCAGAAGTCAGCACCTGAAAGGGGCGGGGACACATGTATCCCATAACAACACTGAATTCCAAAGCAGCCCTGATAGGCCATAACTGTTGAAGTTCTCACCCGATTGGGCAGTAATGGGCCAGAGCTCTCCCTGGCATTGAAACGGCAGAAGGCCCTGCCAGAGTCAATGTTCCAGATAATGATGTCACCACTGTAGGAAGCTGTGACCAGCATCTTGTTAGCATGGGCATGCATGGAGTAGATATCTTCAGTGTGGTACTGATTCCAGATCCGAAACTCCATCTCATCATCCTTCTTAATATCCCTGCATTGATCAATAATGTGTGCGGATAATGTGTGTGTGTGTTTTTGCCCTGTCTTGAATATGAGAAGTTCCAGGGGTTACACCAGTTCCTACTTACAGAAAGGATATGACCCTCTTGTTCCATCCAGACACATAGATCCTTTGATTAATGTACAAAATACTCGTGACCTAGTTTGGTCCCAAGGAAAGCAAAACGAGCAGAGTTGTGGAACAAGATACAAGTACAAGAAGCACAAGGAATCAAGCTATCATGGGAAACGTAGTCTGTGTGCCACCTCATTTTTGTCCAGCAGGGGGAGCGTCTGCAGCAATGCGCCATTGTTGAAGTTCCAGAGTCGCACAGTTCCGTCTTGAGAACCAGTGATGAGGCGACGTTTTGATCCATCGAAGGTCATGACCGTGATCTCTACGGGCTTCTTAGGAGATGTCTGGAACTGCATGACCTTTGCACCGGTCAGAATGTCCCAGGTGCACACAAATCCATTATAACAGCCACTCACCACCTGGCAGACAGAGCAAGATCTTAGATGGCTGACTGCAGCACTTATTGGTGTATGACAAAAGTTTCCTGTCTCTGTTACTGATGCATTTTCTCCACAGTCAACCTACACATTGTGGGAGAGTTGGACCTGCCTGTTTGAAGTTGCCGTTGTATAGGGCTGCACAAACAGTGTTCTCGTGAGACGTCTTGGGCATGTTCAAAGCATCAGTGTCATCCACAGCACCATAGAGAACTCCAAACTTAGATGGGCGTTGCCTTGAGTGGGTTGGATAGAGTTAGAGTTAGAGTTAGAGTTAGAGTTAGAGTTAGGGTTAGAGTTAGGGTTAGAGTTAGAGTTAGAGTTAGAGTTAGAGTTAGAGAAGTCAGCCATAGTTTGACACTAGGCACTTACATGAGCGTTGTATTGAGTGGGTTGGGGAAGTAGATGTTTTGCGTCTGCAGAGAGTCTTTCTCCCGGGACTCCAACAGCATGTAGTCCCTAAACTCATCCTTCCCACATAAAGAGAGTCAGACTAGTACAATCATGCAGTCCTCAAATGTTCAACACGCGCCAAGTGTCCTGACTCACGGACAGCAGAAGACCAGGGTCAGACGCGGTCAGGCAAAATTCATTTCAGAGTGCTTGGGAAGTGTGAACACAGCGATGAAACAACGGCTTCATTGTGTTGGGGTTCATTTTCTCTGAGATGCAGTATTGAGAGTGGGGAAAGATAAGCAGAAGAACAAAATATGCTCTTCTCTTTCTCTCGTTCTCTTTTTCTCTCTTTCTCCTCACTCCCCTCCCTCATTCTCTCTGACTCCTTTCTCCACCCTTTCTCTCTCTCTCTTTCTCTCTCTCTCTCTCTCTCTCTCTCTCTCTCTCTCTCTCTCTCTCTCTTTCTCCCCTCCCTATCCTCATGGATGAGCCCCAGGGCTTTTCTCTTTGTCTTGGGTGTTTTCTGATTGTCTTGGGTGTTAGGCACGTCTCATCGTCAGGGCCTTCTCTCTGCTCCCTGAGTGGCCCCACTAGGGGCCTCGACAATGCCATGGCGATAGAAAAGCTTGGCATATATAACACATGCCGTTGCTAGCTGTGCATTTAATGAAGCCCAGCCCAATGGACTGTTGGGCATGTCTTTGGTGCACTTTTGTAGGACACTCAAACACAAAAAATCTAAAATCCAGAATGAGTAAGCAAATTCGAATCCCTTCCTTTTTCTTAAGATGTAGGACATCCCTAAGATACACCATGTAAGGCCATAAACCTTCAAATCAAATATCATGGCTGAGTAGAAGTACCCACCCAATCCACGGTGCCATCACAGTTTGTGTCCACCTTCATGAAGATAATGTCCAGATCCTCATCCTCAGCATCTTCCATGATCTTCTTCATGGTCTCCCGGAACTCATCCATGTCCAACGCTGTGGACAGAGAGAACTACTGATCACAATACAAGGGCAACGGACATACAAGGAACTCAGCAATGCATGTAAAACCAATAAAAAAATAGCTTAAATAAGCTAGGGAAAACAGGAGAAGGTGCTAGACCCCGTCTCCGAGAAGGTTTCTCAGACACTGGACTGAGCCTATAGTCTTGAACTAAATTGCAATGCCAGTGTGGAATCACCATCAGGAACTCTTTCAGCCTAGACGTACAATTGTGGCAAGAGCCACTGTGAAAGAAAAAAAAAGCTTCTCTACGTCCTGCAGATCCAGGAGCTTAGAAGACACGAGACACAGACCTCCTCTCCCGTCTTTCTCAGCCTCCTGGAAGATGGCCCGGAGGTTTCTGAGGTGCTGATGGTTGTTCAACATCCGGCCCTGCGCGCAGTTATCCTGCACCTTGGGACCAGGCCCGCCCCGCTGTCACAGGACAAGATGCGTGGAGTACAAGATGATTAGCCTGAATCATGCCCTTACGTCATAACACAGATATGTTATTAGCTGGATATTTGATTTCCAAAGAATAAGACCAGACGCATTTCACATTACTTGAATGGCAGCTTCTTTCTGCTTCTCATCAGTTCCAGACCTGAAAACCATTTGACACACAGCCTAAGATCACAATTCCTCCTGAACACATCTTAAAATGTTCTAAGAACATAAATTAGTGGTGGGCCGTTAACGGCGTTAACGCCGATAATAAGATGAGCATGATGGAGATGACTGAAGAGGCTACGCTGGTGGATGGGAAATTTAAAGAAAGAAACTTCCAGATGGAAGTACAAACACAACGAGTGTTATTTGAACTTTATGTAGGAAGGAGTTCACTTATCACAGGAGCACAGAGGTGGAAAGAGTACTGAAAAATTGTAATTGAGTAAAAGTATCATTACTTTGCCTAAAATCTACTCAGAGTAAAAGTCAAATTACCCATCTCAAAATTTACTTGAGTAAAGTACAAAATTACTTCATTTAAAATGTAATTTGAGTAAAAGTTATTTAGTTACTTTCAGTTATTTAATGCATGGATGAATCATGAACCAAATTCAGCACAAGTTGTTTTAATCGATTTCAAAGTGTATTTAAGTGCACATCCACACTTGCAAAAAGATCAGCTGGGCTCAGTAACATACTTCTTCACAGCACAAGGACAGTCACAACCTGTACCATAAAGTCCCACAAGATGCCACAAATCAAACTAAAATGCAACAGGATTCCACTACTCACAATAAAATGCCCACAGGATCCCACATCAAAATTTTTTAAATGCTCATAGGATCCCACAATTTAAAAGTAAGTGCTCACAGCAGGATCCAACTATTCAAAATACAGTGCCCACCGGATCCCACTATTCACAATAAAATGCCCACAGGTTGCCATAACTCAAAATAAAATATAAAATGACCACAGGATCCCACATCTCAAAATAAAACAAAATGCGCACAGGATTCCACTATTTAAAATGCTCACAGGATCCAACTATTCAAAATACAATGCCCACAGGATTCCACTTTTCACAATAAAATGTCCACAGGATCCCACAGGACCTGATAGAAAGAAGATTTAAAGATCGAACAATCTCATCCTTTTGCAAAAAAAGTGCACCAGATTACGACCTAATTATGAAACAATGGAAAGGGCGCACGCAAGCCAAGGCCATGCAATTGGCCTTCAGTTCTGGGACTCAGAAGTTTAAATTTCTGCCCGCATTTAATTTTTCACCATCAATATTTTTTTACTCAGTAATGTGAGGGCGTTCAAATGTAGTGAAGTAAAACTACTTGGGTCAAAATGTACTCAAGTAAAAGTAAAAATTACATATTTCAAAAACTACTCAGAAAATTACAAATTACTCGTAGAAAGTACTCAATTACAGTAATGTGAGTAAATGTAATTAGTTACTTTCCACCCCTGCAGGAGCACTTCCACCCTTCGTTACCACTTCAACGCAAAACATGTTGGGGCTAACGCGCAGGTCAGTAATGATAACTCAGCTGCTAAATGTATTCCTAGTACGAGCAGTGTCGCCAGTCAACACTCGACCACATGTCGGGGTTCAAATTAAGAAACAAAATGTCAAAGTCCACGTCAAATTGACCAATTCACTGGCAAGATGTACTGCTGTGGACTGTAGACCGCTCTCTGTGGTCGAAGGCTTAAGTAAGACGCGGCAAGTTTAAACGCCTCCGCCGTTTGCGCCGGTTTATGTAGGTGTCTGATTCTTCTGATTTACTTCTTATTCTTCCAATATCCTTAGCAAAACTCCCAAAATTAAACAACATTTTTGGTCAGAATTTCCAGTGTTCTGAAAACTGTTTGCTCTGATTTCTGCACTCATCTATTGGTCTGTGTAGTAGACTGGTGGAAAAATAAACAAGATGTTGAAGTTTATGCTTATGATCATTGATTCATTCATCATTCAAACTTAAATTAATATTTCTCATGTTAAATATTGAAATGCGAATAATTTCGATTAATTAATTACAACGCTTCTAATTAATTCGATTAATTTTTTAATCGCGTCCCACCCCTAATATATATATACTCTCACCAGGAACCCAATGCGGTCTTCATATCGGCTTTGCTACCCACTGGATTCATTTCAGTTATTATATTTTATAAATATACATGCTCGTTTAGGTTCAATAGAGTTCTAGAATCTGTGTATCGTTGATGGCAGGGCCGGCCCTTCCATTAGGCCAGGGCTATTCAACTATATTTTTCTGCAGGCCAGATTTGGAATAGAGCTCTGACCTGTGGGCCAGACAATTTTCAGACCTACACCAATACTGTGTAAGCAAAACATTACAACATTAAATTTTTCTCCATGTAAATTGTTGATGGGGGGGTTGGCGAACGTAAATTCGAACGTAAATTTGTTTATCAAATATTTATTATTATTTATGGGGAGATGGGCCGCCAGTTGAATAGCCCTGCATTAAGCAATATAGGCAAATGCTAGGTGCGCAGTCTGTCCAGGGGGGCACTTGCGTGCATGCATTTTTTTTCTTTTTTCCTTTTTTTTTTTTTTACAAATGAACAATTAATAAATGTGAAAAAAGTCCACATAATCATAATTTCAATGTTTAATAATATTAGTCAAATTAATAATAATTATAATAACAACATACGTTCGCCACCGCGGACCCGGACCTAAGGTCTGAGCTATCTGCCAAAAATGGACCACGGAAAGATTTAATTGATTACCCCTGCTGTAAACCATCACCTCACAATGGCAGAGGCAGGTCGACAAGTTCAACGTGCCTCAGTCGTCTCCTCCATCATTATTGGCCAACGGGCCACAGTGGATGTCCCAGGCCAGCGAGGGGGCAATCTGACTATGTGTGCTGTCATTGAATGGTGTGGCCACCCACATCCCCAGTCTTGGCCCATACAATACAGTGAAGCTCCTCTTTTTCTTGGATCGATTTTAAATCGATTTGATCCCTGAAAATGAGAGAGGTCTCGTAGGGCCTCACCTACCACACCACGTCATTGTATGGGGCAATGTGAATTTTCACCATATAGCCAACTCATCAGGACTTGGTTTGCTACCCATCAATGAATGCTGATGGAGTTCCTACCCCCTTACTCTCCTTTCCTCAATCCCATTGAAGAGTTTTTTTTTCCACTTGGAGATGGAGACTGTATGATCATCATCCTCAAGACCAGAGATCCCTGCTTCATGCAATGGATGTTGCATGTGAAGGCCTTACAGGGAATCAGTGTAGGGGGAGGTTGTGACATTTCTACCCTCACTGCATTCCAAAGAGATTATACATTGTGAGATGGATGAAAATCTATGGCCAGACAGAGAGCAGCGTGTGGATGGCCAGGAGGGTGAGGATGGTGGCCAGGTGAGGGAGGGTGAGGACAGTGACTAGTGAAGTGAAACCACACCCCCACTTTATTTACAGGACAAATTTTATTTGATTGTATTACAGAATGGGCATTATGTTTACATTTCCTTTTTACACTACAGTATTGTTAGCAAGTTCATTTTTGTGTGAATAAAAATGGGTTCAACTTCCTTGGCGTTATTAGTTTGATGTGTGATTAACCTTTGTAAAATCCTTTTTTCAGTTTTATACACCATTGTATTGTGTTAGTTAGTCCTTTGCAATAATGACAACACATCTAACCATTTTGACTTGAAGTGCTCACACAATGCCAAATGGACAATACATTTTGGTAGCACTGACTATTCATACGAGAAGGCAATTGAGTTCTGACACATGGGTGAATTGTTTTGGAAAGGATATGGGCTTCTGAAGGCAAACCATGGTGTTGTGATGAACCATCCAGGTTATTTTGATAAAAGCACCAAATGCTTGAGGATGTCCAGTCTGTTTCGAGAAATAAAACCTTTTATTAGTAATACAACTGGTATGTCATCTGGTTTGGTTGACATCGATTTAAATCGCATACTGGGAGAAAAACTTGATGCTTTTCATCCACTCCCACAATCAGAATTAGAGAAAATAATTTCTTCCTTAAATTGTGCTACCTGCACACTAGACTCGGTTCCATCAAAGTTATTAAAAGAGGTATTACCAGCGGTAACTGAACCTCTTCTAACTATAGTTAACTCATCCATTACAATAGGTCACATGCCCAAATCATGTAAATTAGCAGTTATTAAACCTCTGATTAAGAAACCAAATCTTGATCCTACTGTACTATCTAATTATAGACCCATTTCAAACACATCATTTATATCTAAGATCATAGAAAAAGCTGTTGCCCAGCAATTATGCCTATATCTGCATAGGCATCACATATTTGAAAAGTTCCAATCTGGTTTTAGGCCCCATCACAGTACTGAAACAGCATTAGTTAAAGTAACAAATGACCTCCTCCTTGCTTCAGATCAAGGTTATGTATCGCTGTTAGTGCTTCTTGATCTTAGTGCAGCTTTCGACACAATTGATCATAGGATCTTGCTAGAAAGGTTAGAACGCTGGGTTGGAGTCTCTGGCACAGCCCTTTCATGGTTTCATTCTTACTTAACAAATCGCTATCAGTTTGTAGAGCTCAATAATATTCCATCCAAACGTACAAAAGTTAAATATGGGATCCCGCAAGGCTCCATTCTAGGACCACTATTATTTACATTATATATGCTACCATTGGGCACAGTTATAAACAAACATGGTGTCAATTTTCACTGCTATGCAGATGACACTCAACTTTACATATCAGCCAAACCTGATGACAAACTCAGTTTAAGAAAAATTGAGGCCTGTGTAAAAGATATTAAATGCTGGATGTCTCTAAACTTCCTCCAACTTAATGAGGACAAAACAGAAGTTCTTCTTCTGGGCCCTAAGGCCTCAAAACAGAAAATTCCAGATCTAATGCTTAATCTCGCAGGCTACCCCATTACACCTGGCACAGTAGCCAAAAACCTAGGCGTCATACTCGACTCTGACCTATCATTTGATAAATACATAGATAATACTACTAGGATAGCTTTTCTACATCTCCGTAACATTGCTAAATTAAGAAATGCATTATCACAGGATGATGCGGAAAAATTGGTGCACGCCTTTGTTAGCTCTAGATTAGACTACTGCAATGCACTACTGTCAGGATGTTCAAATAGGAATCTAAATAAACTTCAAATAGTTCAAAATGCCGCAGCCAGGGTTCTGACCAGAACTAGAAAATTTCAGCATATCAGTCCAGTCCTATCAGCCCTGCATTGGCTCCCAGTTAAATTCCGTATTGACTTTAAAATTCTTTTATTAACTTATAAAGCATTGCACGGGCTTGCTCCTGAGTACCTTCAGGAACTTATTTCCTATTACGAACCCCCACGCCCACTAAGATCACAGGGTGCTGGTCTTTTATTAGTTCCAAAAATTAATAAGGTAACAGCAGGGGGAAGAGCCTTTTCTTGTAAGGCCCCCCAGCTTTGGAATAATCTTCCTAAATGCGTCCGGGACTCCGACACAGTCACAATCTTTAAGTCTAGGTTGAAAACCCACTTATTTAGTTTAGCGTTTGATAATTAATATCCCCCTTAGATAAAAGTACAGATCCAGGGGTTCATAGACAAAGGGTTTTATGGTAGACTGGGGCGCTGGTGCTGTCGTCCTGTCACTGCTCGTGGTCACTCAAGTTTGTTGACAGTGCAGTGGACGGATGCCATTGTCTCAGAATACCCCCAAGCCTATGTTACCTTCTGGTTCTGCCTTTTTAGCTAGGCTGTAATAATTTAACTAAATGCCGGAGTTGCTGCCACACTCCGGAAATGTTTATAATTTTACCTGTCCTGTATATGTCCTCATACAGAGCTAATTTTCCCTGTTTCATTTCTCCACATGGCTGCCCGCCTGTTTGAGGAATAATGAGATGAGGAGACCAGCGATCCATCCTGAGCCAGCCACCTCCTGCCTAACCGGATGCATACATCATGATGGACATTATTACATATTTTTCATTTTCTTTCTCTTCTTTCTGTCTAAATTGTTGTTGTTGTTGTCATGGTGACCGGTGTCGGCCAGAGGAGGATGGGTTCCCCCCCTGAGTCTTGGTTCCTCTCAAGGTTTCTTCCTCATGCAAAAAACTAGGGAGTTTTTCCTTGCCACTGTCGCCCTTGGCTTGCTCACTGGGGGCTAGGACTCGGCACTTGTAAAGCTGCTTTGTGACAACAACTGTTGTAAAAAGCGCTATATAAATAAAATTTGATTGATTGATTGAAATGGGCCAAAGCAATTTCATGTCAATCTTTACTATTTTGGTGGCACTGACTCTTTAAATGAAAAAGGGGTTTAGCGTTGAAGCATAAGTGAACAGTTTTGGGACAGATATACACGTTTGTAAGTCAGCTCTTTTGTTGTGCTGATCTGTAAGACAGTTGTGCCAAACGATGTTAGAGTTTAGAGAATGTAATTTCGGTTTCAAGAAATGAGCCAAACCAATCGAGAAAAACTGTAAAAGTTTTATGTACTACTTTATGTAAAATAGTTTAAAAAAAATTTTGTGCAACAGCTTTATATTTATTTCTTGTTATATAGTAATATTTATAATTCATTTGCTTTTTATTTGTTTCTTTAATACTGATACAATCAACCCGATGATTGATGATGCAGGGGACACCAACCAAAATCTCGCCTAGGGCACCACATTGGTCAGGGCCGGCTCTGGTTGATGGAATTAGTTGCCATTCCAAAGTGTCCATATGATGTAATGAGAAGATAGATAAGGAAAAGAACCAAATCACTATGCATCATGAATCATTAAATCAACATGTCTATAGCATCGTGAACTTGGGTCCACACAGAGAATGGAAATAACAGACAACACGTAGCAGTAAACACATGTAATACTGTTTAATTTGTAAGAAACTGACCCTGGCAAATACAATAAAAAAAGAAGAAAACCACACACCCTGCAATTAAAAAACAAGGATAGAGACAGTTTGGAAGAGTAAAAAAAGAGATGGACAGAGAGTAAAAGTGGCTCTGGGCCCACAGTGTAAAACCCATCTCTGTAGATTGTTCTGGAAGGCCACAGGAGAGCAAACAGCAACAGATGGAAGAAAAAAAAAACAAACAGCACTGTATGTGATATTGGCCTTGTCCAGTCTTCACTCTCACTTCACAATACGCTTTTCACCACCACAAGGAACAATTTACCACACAAGAAAGCAAAAACCTGGTCATTGTCAGATCAGTGATGTATAATGTTCAATAACATTTTATTTGCAAATTTGACTGCTACTTCCATTACACAACACTCTTTGGAGTGTAATGACCAAAGCCCCTTTGTCACACACTCGAAGAAGTGTTTTCTATGTTGCAAAAAGCACTACAGCATTAAGATAATCTTGAGATATCTCTATGCTACATCATTTTTTGTTGCAAGTCACTATAAGTAATGAAAACCAGTAAACAAATGTTTATCCAGTGTGGTGCAAAATAACCAGTCAATGTTTTTGAAGCACCATCTACTAGTAAGACATTTGTAAAAATGCCAGGCTTTTGGGACACAGAGTCCATGGATTTAGGGTGATTCAATATTATGATTAGAAAATGAAATGTCCAGAGAATCATCAGAGAAGAAAACCAGAAGTGCTGGTGGACATTCCTGCTACTTGAGACAGCTAAAATAAAAACTATTTGCGCAGTGATTAAAAATCATCAGGACAGTCTCTGAACTCCAAAGACACATTCCACATTACTGAGCATAAATTAAAAGTGTGAATAACTCGAATGAAATAAAACACTTCAAATGCTGAAGACACTTTTATGTTGTATAGTTTTAAAGATGCAACTGAAACAAACACAGAAAAAAAGGAATCAAAACAGCATGATTTCTGGAATATATTTTTTGTTTTAATCTCTCACACCAACATCAATTTACTGGGTCAGTTTTCAATTATCCAATTGAAATGTTGGATTGTTTTAAATCACAAACAATGAAACAAATTGATTTAACCCAAATTGGAACCTCAAATGCAGTCACAGAACTGGCACCAGATATTTTTGAAAAATGTTCCATTCTATGCAAACACTACTGAAATGTAATATTTCTATTGGGCTTTCGGCAAATACTACCAATGGCTCCTAAACTTAATTTGCAAAATTAAAGCAAGACTCGAAGTCTGTACCTAGAACGTTTGACCATTGGAGTCTCACAATCATTTGAGGCAAAACAATGATGAAAATAAACTTCAGAAAAATGTCAAGCATTCCTTTAATTCGTGTGAACCCAGAATGACAATAAAAGAGGTCTATCTCAGGCAGAAAATTAAAATGGTGTGAAAGCAGCGTTAAATATAAGGCGGTAAAAAAACAAACAAAACAAAAAACAAAACACCACCACAATCTGATCCATGGGCCGGAGTACTGACAGGGCAGCACGTGTCCCGTTTCTTCATGTTGGACTTAGACTCCACCGCTGCGGCGAGCTACTAATGAATCGACTTTATTTTAAAACAATCGAAAAATCATTAAAATGTTTAAATTATTTAAAAATGGTTAAATGTCATGTGGGATGCTTTTGCCAGTATGCTCTCAAGGTCTCGGTACCATGAGCTTCACTGGAAACCTCCTGTCACGCACCGAGCAGGATAAAGTCTGATTTAGAGTTACATTACTGATTACGACGACTGCGGTTTGTGGGCAATTTGGAACGTTGGTGAACAAGCTACAAAACTGACTTGTGGACTATGAACATGGTTCTTCTGTTTTCTACATTGATGAGACAAAGCTGACGGACATCAGACTGGGACGCCCTCCACTCACTCTGTAAGGCACAGCCACGGGCTCGAAGGTGGAGACGGGGTGACTGCTACTAGCCTTTAACTGAATCAACAAGGTCTAAAAGCAAACAAACAAACAAACAAAAAAAACACAAACTGAGAAAGAATTTGCTATTCAATGCAATTTGCCAAAATATTTTTTTTTTGTCCAATTTACTTCTCCGTCGAGAGCAAAACTAAGATGATTTTGTGGAGACAGCAAAACGAGAAACCCAAAGGGAAACAACTCTTAAAGGGGCAGAATGTTATTAGCAAACCACTAGCGTGAAAGCATTGGTCACCCTTTTGTAAGGGGAAACAGCGGTGACATGCCCTCTGTGTTCAAGCAGTAGTGACCAAAGTGTCAAAACATGAAGGCAACATTTAACATGACGCAAACATCTGCAGGCCCTGCTACAGCTGCAGGAACAAGCAACAACAGAAGAGGAAACTGAACGTGACGCTAAGTCTCAGCGGCGAGAAGGTCCGTCCCCTCTTGGTCAGACGAGTCTGGCTCAGCTACCGTCTTGTGCTCTTCGTGAAGGGGTCGTCAGAGGAGGGTCTTCAAACTTTAACTCTGCAGGCAGCCCAAATGATTTTCCATACAGAGTTCATTCGGAGTCCAAATGCATAAGATGATCTGGGATACGTGTCAAGGACGGAGGGAGCAAGTGGATGTGTGGGGGAGGTGGGGGAAGGGAGGAGACGACAGGATTGGCTCTCGTCATGGCCATTAGAACTCCTCCTGGTCCTCTGATTCAGCATCCGGTATGACGAAGCCCTCCTAAAGGAGTGATGGAGAAATGGATTAAGGGAGAAGAGTTTTTGTTGAATCAAGACTGCTACGTAAGCAGCGTTCTGTGGAATTGAACATTAGTTCTGAGGTTCAACCAGGTTAAATCTTTTACTCTAGGTTAAGCCAACAGATTAACTTGCAGGACGCAAATGTATACTTTCACAAAAGAAGAAAAAGCCCATGACAACATTGTTGCAATGCAGACACAGCAAATTACATTAAAATCTTAAATATATTGCCGGTGTGTTTATGAATTTTTTCATGCATTTCAATGTGCTTAGTATTTTAATACTCCTAAATCAGGGATGGGCAACTTCCATGATAAAGAGGGCCAAATTTTTTTTAGCACTATTATTGGAGGGCCACATAACCACGCACTTCAAGTAATTGGATATGAAAAACACTACAAATTATTCTCAATAAGAACACATTTTAAATGAATTCAGATCTGTATGTTTATTGCACCAACATACATCTATTTTCTGCATATAAATGCATTAACATGTCCTTAATAAGCAACAAAGACAAAACATTTGCTTAATAAAAAAGTGCAAAAAGGAATTTAAACTCCTTCATATCAAAGAACTGTAACACGTAGTGCGCTGCGGAGCGAGGAGGCGGACACAAACGCTGAGAAGAGCGAGATTTAATAAGGGGAATTCCATAGGCGAAGTCGTTAGTACAGGCACGGGTCAAAACGGGAGAGCCGTCCAAGTGGTCAACAGGACAGGTAGGAGTCGTAACAGGACAGCCATTCACAACGGAGAAACACAACAGAAACGGAAAATACCAGAACAGCGATGACAGAGATAATCCACAAAACCGAACAAACCACAAATAACCGACAACGGGCGGAACACAGAGATACAAGTACACAGGACTAAACTAGACACAACTGAACACAATGACGACACGTGCGTGGCAGACAGAGGGAAACCAGGGCAACAGACACGCAGGGCGGGATAACCGGGCAAGGAACAACACCGACACGGGAGAGGGGGGCGTAGCCCTACGTGACAAGAACAAAAAAGTCCTGCTCTATCGTTTTTTTCTTTTAATTATTAAATTATTATTGATCTATTTGCGGGCCGCACTGAGTGAGCATGCGGGCCGTGTGTGGCCCGGGGGCCGCCAGTTGCCCATCCCTGTCCTAAATTATTAGTACATTTGAAGCTAATTTTAGTGATTTATGCAGCTATTTTGAAAATTGGTAACATAGAAACACAACTGCGATTGTATTAGTGTCATCTCATCTGGAACTGAACTCACATCTGTGGCATAAAGAATATCCACGATCCTCTGCAAGGTGGGGTCACCCTCGCTCTCCTTCTCTTGGCAGATCAGCTCTATGTTCCTCAGTTTGCCAAAATAAAAGTCCCGCTCCTTCTCCATGTCCTGGATCGTAGACTTCAGTAGATTCACCTGAGAGAGCACAACCGACTTGTGAGGAGAGAGAATCTTTCTGCTCAGCACCACATCCAGCAAACTGAGCATCGAATAGATGGATGCAAAACCACATGCAAGTCAAAGCGCACCTCTTGGATAAGTTCTGCCTTCTCATCATCCCCACCGGCACCCGGTCGTCGTGCAGAGCTGGGTGCCATCTTAGGCGTTACCTTGGCAACAGCTGCCCTCTGTGGTGCTGAAGGGAAACAAGTCAAAAAAAAGAGATGCCCGGGTGATGAAATGACATTTTGCACAAGGTTGAAGGAAGAATGAAGGCTAATTACTTCTCGCTTTTACTATTCGCTAGATTGTAAAATACCATCCATGTTAGCTCTACAGGAAGTCTTAATGTGGTACAGATGGGAGAGGTCACTTAAATGTAAAAGGTCAGGGATATATTATCAGAAAATTAACATCCGATATATAGTGTCCCTTACTCAAGTTATTCAAAAAGGATTGCTTTCAAAAGAGACAGGAAGTCATGAAAAGATAATATTTTCCTCAACAGAACCTGAGCCCTCTTTGCCTGGCTCAAAGTGAAGAATTTGTTTTTATTTTTTCTACTTAGTTGTGCTAATCTGTATAAATACCAGGTGATTGTTTCACTCTTGGCCAAGTAATTATTTTTGTTAAGAGAGCAATGAATCAATGAAGTTTTGCATATATATATTTAAAAAAATTAAAAATATGGACATCATGATGATAAGCTGCATTACTGGCCTAAATCTGATCGTGTTTTCACTGCTCAGATACTACGGCTTGGGCTCGTGCTGCCCCGAATGGCTGGTGCTGAAATATCTGCGCTTCCGAGCTTCTACGCAGCTCTTATATTACAGGGGCAGTAA
Source organism: Brachyhypopomus gauderio (assembly GCF_052324685.1). NCBI lineage: Eukaryota > Metazoa > Chordata > Actinopteri > Gymnotiformes > Hypopomidae > Brachyhypopomus > Brachyhypopomus gauderio. The sequence goes on along the minus strand of NC_135231.1, from coordinate 2,765,749 downwards.
AACCCAGGTCGCACAGACTCGTGACTCGAACATTCTCCGGTTCTGAAGTCACCCTTGCACTGCTTGACCCCGCTTGAACCTAGTAGCCACCAGGCTCTACAGACAGCGCGGCCTGTGGCAGTATGACGGGACAGACACTTGAAGTTTAACATAAAGGCTGACCTCTGAAGAGGCATTACAACTTTCATTCTTTTTGTCTTTATACACTAAACTTTTCATACCTAGCAGACTTTGCCGATTCACTGTCTTACATTCAGGAATGATAAACATGTGTTTATGATACTTATATTTATAGCCCATCACCTGTTAATTTCTGACAAATGGTTTACAATGCAACATGCTAGAACATGCTTAAGAAAAAAAAACTTAGGAAGGTTATTAAAACCATTAAACCGGAAATGTTAAGACATGTTCACACTCCTGTTTTTGGAGGGGTGGGGGGTTGGAACTGAAATGATAATTTGCTTTAAATTTCTCAAAAATCAAGTGTATGCGTGCATGGATATTTATAAAGCAACATGCTATATTTATTATATTAAACATGTTTCAGACTTCTGGGGGTATGGGTGAAGATCAAGAGTGTATGCCTACATTCTGAGAATGGCTTAAATATTAGACATTAAACAGTTAACAGCTAACAGGAAGTAGACCCAAGTGTGTTGATCATAATCAAACATCATTACTTTCCAACATTGCGATAGTTCACTTGATTCAAACATGTCTCAAATTGGATGTGCTTTTATAGGCAGAATAATGCAAAATATAAACACACACACACACACACACAAAGCACTTCAGGGTAGACAATCATTAAATGTCTAAATATGTTGGGAGACATATTTAGAATAACATATATATTTTAACTGTGTGCATTCTGTATGTTACTGTACACTGCAGAAAACCACGATTCTTTGAAAATGCAGCATTACATTCCATGATATTCTTGAATTAAATATCGTATTGGAACTCTGATCTTGCCCAAGCGTAACAAAGACAGCACCGTACCAATGACTGCAGCTGGCTTTATCTTTTTGGGAGTAGAAACATTTGCTGTAAAATTGAGAATTTAATTGTAGTTAGAGAGGAGCAATCTGTGCTTGTGCAGAATGAACTGGAGAAAATGCCATTAACATAAAAACTTACCAAAACATCTGGAGAATATATGCAAACTAAAGAACTTTTTTAAAGCAAGCTCTCTGCGAGACGCACAGAGAAAATGCTTGTAAATGCCCATCCAATAATTATTAATGGCACCATTACTATTAGCAGAAGTTAAGAGTTTATGAGGAAGCTGATATTTTCAGAAGTCACACTAAGAACCCAACCGGAGCTACCAACCTGCATTCATGATCTTCTTGGGCTTGTTGAGGGCAGTCATGGAGGGGTTGGGAACAGGCATGGTGTCCTGGCCCTGCCGGGCCTCCACGGGGTCGTACTCCTTCCCGTCGTAGTTTGCATCAAAGAACTTCTTAAACCACTGAACAAACTCAAAGTTGTCCTGGAACTTGCCCTTTATCAACTTGTCGACTGGGATGATCTACGGTAGAGGAGAGTGGGCCACATGAGCGGACAGTAAACCAAGGGTCAATGAGACCAAACAAACCAACCAATCGCGCAGCTTTCAAATCAAAGGCCAAAATAGGAACATGAAGGCCACAAGGAGAGAATGACATAAAGAATGTGCCAGGCATGAGGTCAATGGCTTTCTTACAGTCCAACTGTTATTGTACATACAACTGTCAATAAGGACAAGAGTACTACACCGGCACTCACTCACACCGATACATTCCAGCTTTACAAGCATGTTTTGTATTGTGTGATTTTGGTCTTTGACATCTTATAGGTCTCCATCTCTACTGCTAAATTGCTAAAACAATACAAGACTGTTTTGCTTGTGACCTGACATGGTTATTCAGAGGTAAACACAATTTACTGGGCAGGAGTTGACTAGCGTCATTATCATTGCATGGGCATGGGGGTCTCAATATTTACAGTATAAAAACTTAGAATCCATACAAAAGCCACCAAGTACAAACAGTGTTGCGTGCAAACACACAAAAGTGGGTTGTTGGATGAGGTGAGTCATGGACTGTTGCCCTATACAGCAACGCTTAGATTATTCCTTCCATCGTCATTACAACACAAACAATATGGTTAGGAAAAAAGTTTAGAGGTAACTTACTTTGTCAACACCCATTTTCTTGAAGCCAGCTTGCAATATCTTAAAATTGTGAATGTATTCATGCTCTAGTTTTGCTGAAAATTTGACTTTCTTTAAAGGTACACAGCCAGGGAAGAGCATATCCATGAACTGGCAATAAGCTGCACCTGTAGAACAAATTAGAATCAAACCATTTAAAACATCATTGTCACACTGACGATGCTTTAAATATTCTAAATGAACATCTGTGGGGAAAAAACTTTGAGCTTATATGCATGCTATTACACTGTAGAGATTACCACCCACCTGAACATAACAGCTCGATCTTGGTGAGGTTCATCTGTAAAGATTCATTGATCCATGCAAGCATATCATGGCGACTCAGGTTGTCACTTGTCACTGAGG